>NC_056736.1:528710530-528896375 GCF_019279795.1 Protopterus annectens
CGATCATGTAACATACACCCTACAGCTCTCCCAGATGAGGAAACACTTGAATGCTTTCAGAAAGCATTTTTTCCAAGCCATTTCTCTTTATCAGACTGTCTTGCTAGTGACATGAGAACCAGCCACAGGACTGTTTAATATTTTACATTCTTTTTCATTAAATTGCTTTCTGTCAAACCGTGTAACTATATAAAGCTAAAGGCCTTAACACAGTCATTCCACTATGCAAGAATGAGAAAAAGCACACTAATTTTTTTGTCATGCTCTTTTCACCAGATCCCACCTTTTTTCTGCTTTACATTGCAGTGCCTAGATTTCTTAAAACTAATCAAGGAGATAGAAGAAGGGAGAAATAAACAAAAAGAATAAACAGAAGCATCTGTTTACATCAGTATCCTCATTACACTTACAATAACTGAAAAAAACTTTATAACATGGAGAGAAAATATGCACCACTTAAGTGATACTGTTAAGAAAAAAATGTGTTTTACTTGCAGTTCATTTTCTCCCGTCTCTTCCCCCTCTCCTGAGCATTTTTCCAAACAATGACATGAAGTAGGGCATATGCTTTAGAGTCCCCTACACGTTTAACAAAGTCCAAAAAGTGTAACATTTCCAGATTCTTTTTTTCTATTTCTGTTCATCCCCATCTCCAAACCCTGTCTCTGCTTCATCTCTAGTGCACTCTCGACTCTTCTGGTCAACTTCTGTGCCTTTCCCCCCTCTCTCAATCATTTTCTGTGAAAACAATGGGAAAGGTTTCACTGGCACTGTATCTCTGTGGTCTTTATTACCAGAAGAACAAAAATCGGAATCTTCTCCTGTTTCACACCTCCTTTTTTATTCTGTATTTCTTCCTTAGCATGTAATTCATCAAAAAATGTTTTTGTTCCTCCAGGGAAAAAGATTTTGAAGATAGCTGGGTACAGCAGTTTGAATCTCACACCTGCTTCTCGGCATTCCCTATACAATGGAATAAAATGTATTCCTCTTCTGCTTGGTCTGCAATAAGTAGTCATTCCCCACAAACACTCTGCTGTCTCCTACTTTTTAGTATTGTCCTTCTCCCACAGTTTTGTCAGAATCAACTCCTTCTGCTGGTAAGATTGCATTTTTACTAATTTTCATAGATTCATAGATTTTTACTAAGCTAACTGCACTTGCGAGCCATTTTAAGCTTAGCCAATTATCCCTTGTGAGACTCAAACCCTGCACCTTGTGTTTGTAAGGCAAACACCTTAACCATTAGGCCACCCTCCCATTAAAGGTCTAGGTTGTTTTCTCATAGCCAGGTTTGGAACGTACACACTATGTGCCCTTTCAATTAACAATTCCTGTTGTGGAATACCAGTCCAGTTGCTTATTTGTACTTTCATAAAATTCACAGGATCATACGAGATTACTACGCTATTGACCAGAAGGTCATTTTAAGCCTAGCCATTTCATTCCAATGTAATACCATAGAAATGCTAATCAATACCCAAAATTGCATTTAGTGATGACTGCCCATGTCCAGGAGGGTTAAGGGCACTATGCCCAGTAAGAATTTATAGTGCCCAATCCACTCGTCCAGGTTCCTCTTGAACAGTGTCATAAAAAAGTGTTCTGTTTCACATGAATTGGCAGCTTGTTCCAAAGACACGGCAATTGCTGGGAGATAAATCTGTCCCTCCAACATGTCCCATTTAAGTCACAGGCCATATTTAGGTCCCTAGAACGGGGAGCCCTAGTCTCATAGGTTCATACTAGGCTATCTGCCCTAGGGCATTTATAAGCCCAGCCAGAGTGTGTTTGGCTTTCGCCACCCATTTTAAATTAATTTTGCTATGCCTTTTTTTGAGGTTAGTATACTGTGCCTCTGTCTAACAGTGACACAGAAGTGATAGCCGGGGTAAACCTACGATCTCCCATCCACTAATAGATTACTACTAGGCTAATTGCCCTTGTGGGCCATTTTATGCCTAGCCAATTACCCCATGTGAGAATCAAACCCTGCACCTTGTGCATGCAAGGTAACTGCCTTAACCAACCTGCCACCCTCTCTCATTTGATTTACAGATCTGCAACAAGTTCATTAGGTTTGGGTCTTGGATTGCTCTGTAGGTCAGGCATAAGTCTCCCTTAAGAAGTCTATACGATACAGAGTATAGTGATATTGACTTTAGTCGATCTGTGTAAGGCACAAGCTGGAACCCCTTGATCTTCTTTGTTAGAAACATCTGACGTCACTCTAACTGCTGCAGGTGCTTAGTACAGTACATGCCAAATGTGCATTATACTAAATTATGGGCCGATAAGTGATGAGTATAGGGTAGTTATAACGTCTTTTGCTCTCAAAGCGATACTTTTACTAATCAAGTGTGCTACATAGAAAGCTTTCCTTACTACAAAGTTAAGGTCACAGTCAACTTGTGATCCCAGGTCCCTTACCACTTCATGGGTACTTAGGGTATTATTGTTAATTTGATAGTGTGAGGGGACACTGTTTGCGCCAAAGGGAATGATGATGCATTTCTCTGCATTCAGTTTGAGACCGTGACTAATACACCAGTTGTTGGTCTGTGTGAGACCCTGTTGGAGTATACTGAAATAATTTGGGGATTCAATGATTGCACCTAGTTTGCAGCTGTCTGCAAACTTGGTCAGCCACAACCCCTTAATTTTGACCTGAACTTCTGAGAAGTATATACCAAACAGTAGGTGGCAACAGGTCTGCTGGTTGATGCAGAGTCACCCACTTTGATAGTGTGTGTCCAGTTTGTGACCCAGTTGGCAAGCCATCTTACAACGAAGGAGTTTACATTCAGTTTGCTAAGTCTGTCCGTAATGCCTGAATGTGGGATTGTGTCAAAGCCTTTGCCAGGTTGCGGTATCCTGTGTGCACAGATTTGTTCTCGTCAATGGCCTTGGTCAGATTTTCAAATAAATCCAATAGATTTAACAACCAGGATCTGCCCTTCACGAAGCTGAATTGGGTAGGATCCAGGGTTTGGAGGTCACCTATGTCTTTATTTATGAGGTCCATAATGTTCCATGGCCTTACAGATGAGACTGGTCAGGCATATGGGTCTATAATTCCCCAATTCTGTTGCTAGGCCACCTTTGCGGAGGGGAATAACAGTGGCTGTCTCCCATTCCACAGGAATAAAGCCTGTGTTTAATTGAAAAGGGTACTTAGTGATGATGTTAGTTCATGTTTTAGCCTATTTAGAAGACAGCCTGAGAATGCTGTCTAATCCCATAGAGCCTGTGTTTTTTGCCCTGGACAAGGCTTTGAGGACCTGCTCTTCAGATACTGCATGTAGGGGAAGGGGTTTTGGGGAAGGTTTATTGTACGTTAGGAGGGGCTAAGGGAGTGAAATTTTCACCAAACCTATCAGCTAGCAGATTTTCTATCTCTGTGAGGTCAGTGTGTGGTACCGTTGGCCACCAGTTCTGCATATGCTTGGGCTCTACCTTTTAGGATGGTGCTTTTCCACTGTTGGGGCCTTACCTTTGTTTTCTTGGACGGCAACTTTTTGCGTTTGCTGATGCTGATGCCCAACATAGCAGCTTGCTTTTACTTGGGGCTCTGGCTTTGATTCTTTCTGGTACAACCAAGTTTGCATACTTATGCAAGTGACTATACCATGCTTTAGTGTAAGCTTTGGTTACCACTTCCAGTCTGTTCCTTTCAGTTTCTCTGGTACATCAGAAAATCTCAGGTTTTCCCTATGTGCCCTGTCCTCTAATTCTATTATTTTTTGAAATACCTCTTCTTGTGCAGTCTCATATTTAGCCAACTTTTTCTTCATCTTAACATTTGAGTTTTGCAATTCTGTCACCTTATCTGAACATACGTTCAACGCTTCTTCATTTTTTCCAACTTTTTATTGTTTGGGCTGATGTACTCCATCAGTCTTTTATTTATTTTAACCAGGTCTGTGTGCAGCTGCTTTATACTTTCCTCTAGGTTACTGGAATTTATATCTGGAACTTGCACTGCTTCTTTCTGAAAAACTAAACTACTTTTCCCAGTCTGTGTTTTTTTCCTCAACTTTTGTAGCTGATTTTCCTCCAGGTCCTTTATATTTCTTTTTTCCTGGCATCTAGGCAGTGCACTTAGTAGTCAGTTACTGAAATTTACCCAGAAATCTAGATCCACTGTCTATCTCTGCTAAGTTTCTGTTTGCAGACTTGGAGAGACAGAATTAAGCTGTTACTCAATGTGCAGCCATCTTGGAAGTCATAACATTAAAATTACAGTTTTAATCTTGAATGGAAAGGGGGCTCTGTTTAGGCACTCCTCATATAGTCTGAACGGCAGCAGCAGTGCAGCGGTTAACATCGCCTCACAGCAAGAGGTTCTCTGGTTCAATTCTCAGTTGGGGTGTTTTGTGTGTGGAGTCTGCATGCCCTCCTGTGATTGCGTGGGTTTCCTCCAGTTACTCCGGTTTCCACCCACATTCCAAAGACAAGCATCTGGAGTATTTCTCTCCAGGCCTCTGTTGAAAATAGGCTCTATCCTAGACGGACTCTCCCAGTCAACAAATTTTAAATAAATACATACAATAAAATAAAATAAAATAAAAAAATATTCCCTACCCTGACAGGAGGACTGTGATTACTAAATTTGCCATCCAGAACAAAAGTCATACACCTGTACTTTACTTTACAGCCAAAGTATAATGAAAGTACAGTTGTGTAAAATCTTACCACAACCATAGATGTCCTTCTCTTCTGTGTTGCAGTATTCATTACATATGGGTAGTATTCTACTCGAACCGACGTCCGGCTTGTATACACACTCTTCAAGCCGTACACGGGATGTCACACCTAGGCTCCTAGAACATCAGCCATAAAAGGAAAGTCAGCATGTACAATCCTCAGAATAAATTAGCCCCATGAGGAAAACTGTCAAGAGAGACTAAGAAAAACAGTCATCCAAATAATGAGCAAGAAGTAGGGGAAAGGCAGGTGGGACAGAATACTACAACATAGAAGTGAAGGACATCTATGGTTATGGTAAGATTTTAGGCAACTATTCTATATCCTTCTATTCAGTGTTGCAGTATTCTTTACATATGGGCGAGTACAAAAGCTGAAAGGGAACCCGGGTGGGGTAGGGGGTGGGGGTTACACAGAGAGAGAGAGATCAAGCAGAAACATTTTCACAAATCCATGCAGGATTGCTATGGCAAACCTTGCTCTGGCCCTAGAAATATATCCAACTTGTAATGTTTTGCAAAGGTATGAAGAGAAGACCAAGGGGTAGCTTCCAAAACGGATTACGTATCCAAACCCCTAAAGAAAGCCCCTGAGGATCCAACCGATCTAGTGGAATTTGCCTTAACAAAAGAGGACAAGGATTTCTAATGAAAACGATAGCAAAACACAATGGCCTTAGAAATCCATGAAGAGATAGTTTGCTTAGAAACAGGCAAACCCAGAGCCCTGGGATGGAAGGACACAAATAGTTGATCAGATTTCTGATAGATTTAGTTTGCTCAAGATACATTCCAAGCTGCCTGTGTGCACATCTAAGGAATGCAAAATTCTCTCACTAGGAGATTGTAGAGATGGGGGAAAAAGTAGGCAAATGGATAGCTTGATTTAAGGAAAGATCATTGACCACTTTATGCATAAAGGATGGACTGGTTCTCAAAGAAACACTGCCCTTATGGAAAACTAGGAATGGTGGTGAAGCCATCAATGCCTTGATCTCAGAAACCCTTCTGGCAGAGGTAATAGCTACCAGAAGTACAGTTTTCAAAGTACAAAACTTAAGAGAAGACACCTTGAGTGGAGGTGGACCTGTCCACATTCTGTGTTTCAATGCCAAGAGTGGCTTCGGTATCTGTAGTCAGGGTGTGGGCTGAGGAGCCTGCAACCTTGGGTACAGGAGATACCACCAAAGATGTGTCGTCGGTAATCAGGGGCTGCGTAGGCACCTCGCTGAGAACCGGACCACGTGTAGTCAGCTTTGGCGTGGTGTCGGTAGAGGCCGCGGACCTCGAGTGTCGGTCCTTGCGGTTTTTTTAGACAAAACCGGAGTCGGAGTATCCGACGACATAGTATAGTTAAATGCTTTCCCAAACAAATGCTGGGCGAACTCCGCCTGACGCTTAATAGTGCGTTTGTTGAATGTAGCACAAAAACTACAGACCGAGACGTTGTGGTCTGGGCCTAAACAAGGTATACAGAGGGAATGGAAATCCTTATGCGGTATTTGCTTCCCACAAGAAATACAATTATTAACTTTGTCTGACATCGGTCTGAGGCAAGTAAAGTTTCCCCAACGGGGTACTTAGCTTTTAAGAAGACTTCGGTTTCCAAATTTTTTGTAATCTCAGGAGCTGGCCGACCGGCACTTGCGAACTGCTTCTGCTTCGGGCACCGCGCGGCAAGAAAGACTGAAGAAAATGGCGTCGGCTGGTTCTTTTATACCCCTGTCACACTGACGTCAGGGAAGAAGCGACAACAACCGACGCCGGACCTAAACTTTGGAATTCTGCCGACCGAGGACCCGCCTGACGGCAGGAGAACCCATCTGTTATGTCTGCAGCTGTATGCACGATGAACATCTAGGAATGGTGGTGAAGCCATCAATGCCTTGATCTCAGAAACCCATCTGGCAGAGGTAATAGCTACCAGAAGTACAGTTTTCAAAGTACAAAACTTAAGAGAAGCAGAGGCTGCTGGTTCAAAAGGGGCCTGAGTCAACTTGTCCAGGACAAAGTTAAGATCCCAAGGAGGAGAAACTGGTTTCCTGGGAGGATTCATGTGTAGGGCACCTTTTAAGAAAAGCTTAACCTCCAACCTGGAAGCCAATGCAGGAGAAAGGGGCAGGCAAGCAGACAAGGCAGAACAGTGGACTTTAATAGAAGAATAAGAAAGATCACTGTTAAGTAACTCACACAGGTAAGATAACACCAATGAATATCCACCAAAAAGGGGTCGTTTTTCCTTTTTGGCACCAGATAGAAAATTTTTTCCACATTGACATACAAGACTTCCTAGTATTGGGTTTCCTGGCCTCCTGCAAAACCTGAAGCATGTCCTTGGAAAAAAAGGCGTCTAAAAGGAATCAAAAGTTGGTCGCCCATAAAGTCAAATGAAGAGTTGACAGCTTTTTGAGAATTAGTGATCCCCTGCCCTGAGTGAGTAGGTCCATCCGGTGAGGTAACTTGTAGTGATGGCTCTTGGTTAACTGCAGAATAGGGAACCAAGGCTGTCTTTGCCACAATGGTTTCTCCTGTTGAATTTTTCAACAGGACTTTCGGAATCAAAGGAAAGGGGGGAATGCATAAAGAAACATCCTCTTCCATGAAAATGATAGGGCGTCCACCTTCCAAGCTTGAGGGTGAGGGACCCTGGCACAGAAAAAAGGAAGTAGTCTGTTCTGAGGGAATGCAAATAGATCCATCTCTGGAGGACCCCACCGGTGAACTAGATCAAGGAACACATCCCTGTGAAGCATCCACTCATGGGATTGTGTCATGGATCTGCTTAATGCATCTGCCACAAAGTTCTGAGCCAAAGGAAGGTACACTGCATGCAATGAGACTTTGTACAGAATAGCCAACTCCCATGCCTTGATGGCTAAGCGGCAAAGAAGATAAGACTTTGTGTCCCCCTGCTTGTTTAAGTAACAAAGGACCGAAGTGTTGTCTGTGAGGATCTTCAGGGATCCTGGAAGAAACATAGGGTGAAAGACCTGTAAGGCTAGAATCAGTGCCCTCACTTCCCTGATACTGATATGTTCTTTCCTCTGAGAGGGGGACCAAAAGCCCTGCATTTTTGTGGAAGCAAAGGTTGCTTCCCATCCCAAATCTGAGGAATCTGTAAAAAGTTCATGTACTGGCTGAGGAATTTGAAGGGGTAACCCGGGATTCAAACTGAATTGCTGCATCCACCAAACTAGTTCTGTTTTCAAACAGGAAAGAAGAGGAATGACAGTCTCCAAGGGATGAGCATGCTGGGACCATACTGTTTTCAGAAACCATTGGAACTTCCTCATGTGAAGTTTTGCAAAGGGCAACATGGGAATTGTAGAGGCCATGGACCCAAGAAGTCTCAGGAACTCCCTGGCAGTGATGCAGGAAAGAGTCAGAAGTGATTCCATGAAAGCTATGACAGACAGAGCTTTCTGTGAAGGGAGAAATACCATCATCAAGTCTGTCCTGAACCTGCATCCCAGAAAAAGGTCACTCAGGTAAGGGTAAACCTGAAGACCTTTTAAATCTTAGGAAGGCAATGGCTGGGGCTAGACACATTGTGAAGACCACTGTAGCAGTACAAAGACCAAAATGGAAGGCAGAGAATTGAAAGTGCCAAGAACCCACTGAGAAACACAAGAACTTCCTGAAGTGAGGGTGAATAGGAATATGCAGGTAAAGCATCCTTGAGATCCAGCGAAACTAAGAATGCTCGTGGAGGAACTAGAGGGAGAAACGACTATCTTTTCTTGGAACCAGGAACATCCTGGAATATGCTGACTTAAAGGGACAGGTTGAATGGTGCCCTGGAGAGAAAGCTGAGCTAGTAGCTGAGGGAAGAGATGCAGATGATCTGAGGGAGGTTGAGGAATCCCCTGAAAAGGGGAAGAGACTTCCAAGTCATAAAGTAACCATTCTGAATAATGGACATCACACAAAAATCCTGAGTGATCTCCTTCCAGGCTGAAAGGGACAGAGGAGTATGACTTGGAAGTTAGAGCTGGATGTCACAGAATGCCTTGTCTGGACTAAAAGGGCTGCTGGGGTGATGGTGCAGAAGTCACAATTTTAGGCTAAGGGGGTCTCCTAGCAGATTTATGTCCCCTAGAACCATAGGGAGCAGAAGAAGAAGACCTAGGGGGTTTCCTAATAAAAGAAGTTTTAGCAGGGAAGCTCCTATGAAATTTAGGAACTGGAGAAACTACTAGGTGCTTTAAATCCTGGAGCTGCTTACCTTTTTCCTTTCAGAGTTTTAAAAGGTTCTGCAGCAGCCTTACCAAAAAGAGCAGAATTGTCCAAAGGAGCAACAAGCAATTTGGCCTTGATGTCATCTGGGAGAGCCTGTAAATGCAACCAAGAGCATCTCAGAAAAACAGAAGCAGAAGCTGCAGCTCTGGAGGAAGCTTTTAACAGCATCATAGATGCATTTAATGGAATGCCTAGTGACCTGTGAAGATGCAGCCAAGAGAGAAAAAGATAAGGAACTAGCTTCTGAGTCAGGTAGCTGGGGACAGGGCCTGAGAAGCTTGAGAGAGCAAAACTAGAGAATACCTAGACATGTGAGTCTGGTAATTAATGACTCCGATTGCCAGGGTGGAAGAGGTGTAAACCTTCTTTCCTAACCTTTCTAAAATTTTACTTTCCTTGTCTGAGGGAAGCAATTTTGTGGAAGGAACAACACAAGAGGATTTACCCGAGGTGACAGAAACAACAGCAGGATCAGCTGAAGGACACTTAAAAAGAAATCTGCTATCCTCTGGGACCTTATAAAAACAGTCAGGTCTTTTAGGAACAGGAGCCTGTGAATCTGGGGTCTGCATCTAGGAAAGCAGGAAGCACTGGAGGGACAACTACAGGTGCAGGTGCATCCAAATGAAGTAAGTCATAGAATCTGTTTTATTCCTCTGAGATTTGAGAAGAATCTCACTTAAAGAATTCCCTCATCTCACTGTCTCTAAAAAAGAGAGTTCTTCCATTGGGAAGTATCCCCCACTAGACTCTTCCTCTGAAGAAGCATATTCCAAGGGGAAGGAATCTGAGTGGAGTAAGCTTTATCCGAGTAAGACTCCTCTGAATCAGAGTTCTGGTCCAGAAGAGTAGAGAAAGACCCCTGGGAACCTAATGGCAGCACAGGGGAAGAGGAGACGTCTGACCCCAAAATAGTAGAAGCCAAAGTTGTAGGCCTGAAGGCCATAAAGGCCTTAATAAGACCTTGTGAGAAAAAGAACAGTTGTGCAAGAACTTACCATAACCTTAGATGTCCTTCTCTTCCATGTTGCAGCATTCATCACAGTAGGGAGGTTGCTGCCTGCAGCACCAGACTTCCAGCCAGTATACCAAATTCTTTGTAAGTGGAGGGTACGTGCAACGTATTATGTCAGAGCCATAAACCGATGTATGCTATAAAAGTGACGTCTGCACGTAACCCCTTCAGAATGAACTGCTGCATACAGTAGTACCCCTGAAGGAGGGAAGGAAAATAATGAAATGAAGTTCCTTCAGACTCGCATGAAGACCACACCATAGGGTATTTGATAGCTTGTGTCTGTTGTTGAGGTTAACTAGATAAAGGACTGTGTCCCCACAGGTAATTACCAGTTGAAGAAGGTCAGGAGAGTAACCAAAGAGGGGGGAAGGAGGGAGGGAATGAATACTGCAACATAGACGAGAAGGACATATAAGGTTATGGTAAGTTCTTACAAAACTGTTCTATGTCCTATTCTCATGTTGCAGTATTTATCACAGTAGGGAGAGTATCAGAGCTTTTAGGTATGAGCCTGGGTGGAGGTATGTGGTCTGTGATCAATGAGACCTTGTAAAAAAGACCAGGCAAAACCAGCTCTAGCTCTGGAGACCAAATCTAGTTTGTAATGCTTGGTAAAGGTGGGAACTGAAGCCCAAGTAGCAGCTTCTAAGATAGAGCAGTAGTCTACCCCCTTGAAAAAGGCAGCTGAGGAGGCAGCAGCTCTGGTGGAATGGGCTTTAACATGGTCAGATAAAACTTTGCCATGACTGGAGTAGCAGGTACAAATGGCCTTAGATATCCAAGAAGAAATGGTCTGTTTAGAGAGTGCCTTCAACAAAGCCCTCGGGTGGAAGGAAATGAACAGCTGGTCAGACTTTCTAATAGGTCTGGATTTGTCTAAGTAATACCTACATTGTCCATGGACGTCTAAGGAATGGAAAGTCCTTTCTGAGGAATTTTGAGGTTGAGAGCAGAAAACAGGAAGGTTAATGGTCTGATTTAGTGAGAGCTCATTAACCACTTTAAGCATGAAGGAAGAGTTAGTATTTAGGGAGACTCTGTCCTTATGGAAGATAAGTTAAGGAGGGATGGCCATCAGGGCTTGTATTTCCGACACCCTCCTGGTGGATGTGAGGGCCACTAGCACAACTGCTTTCAAGGTACATAGTTTCAGGGATGCTGAGTGTGCTGGCTCAAAAGGTGGAAAGGTAAGTTTCTCAAGTGCAAAGTTTAAGTCCTAAGGTGGAGGAATTGGTTTGCAGGGGGGGTCTGATATGGAGAACCCCTTTCAGAAATAGCTTGACCTCCAACCTTGATGCCAAAGATGGGACCAAAGGCAGACAAGAAGAAATGGCAGACAAATGGACCTTAACTGAACAATACGTTAGTCCTGAATGAAGAAGCTCACACAAGCTAGAAAGGACCATGGGTACAGGAATGGTTAAAGGGTCCTGTTTTTTCTTTTGACACCACCTGGAGAATCTTTTCCATTTTGACACAATTTCTACTGATGCTAGGCTTTCTGGCCTCCTGCAGATCACTGAGCAAGTCCTCTGAGTATAGGTGCCAGAAGGGGATTAGAACCCTATCACCCATAGGGTCAGTTTGAGATTGGACACCTGAGGGTGTACTAGGGATCCCTTGTCCTGTCTGAGTAGGTTTTACCAGTGGAGTAACCTGTGATGATTGCCCTTGGCTAAAAGGTGGAGAAGGGGTAACCAATGCTGTCTTGGCCAAAAGGGGGTCGCCAGCAGGATTTTTGTTTGTCCCTCTGAAATTTCAGAAGGACCTTCTGAATTAGTGTGAAGGGGGGGGCATAGAGATACATCCCCACCCAAGAAAAAGTGAAGGTGTCCACTTTCCAAGCTTGAGGATGTGGATCCCTTGAGCAAAGCAGCGGCATTTGTCTGTTCTGGGATGAGGCAAACAGATCTGCTTGTGAATAATGTCCAGGAACACCTCTCTGTGAAGTATCCATTTGTGAGAGGGTGTTGAAGTTCTGCTGAGAGTGTCTGCCATAACATTCTCTACTGAAGGAATGTACACTGCTAGTGAGTGAATATGAAGTGTTGACACTAAGGTCCAAATCTGTGTGGCTAGACTGTAAAAAGGGTAAGATTTCGTGCCCCCTCCCCCCATTTATTTATGTACCACAGGACAGTCAATATTGTCTGTGATTACTTAAAGTGTGCCAGGGAATAGAGCTAGTTTGAAGGTCTATACGGCTAGAAGAAGTTCCCTCATTTCTCTGATGTTGATATGGTCTCTTTGTCTGAGTGTAGACCATTTTCCCCTGCACAGTGTGTTGTTTGTGGTTGTGCAGTAGCACTGCTCCCCACCCTATGTCTGAGGCGTCTGTAAAGATCTGCTGTAAGGAGGTTCCCTGGTTGAGGCTGATGGCGGTAATCCACCATTCTAGTTCTTTCTTCAGGCATGGTAGGAGGGGGAGAGGGGTATCCAGAGAATGAGAGTGTTGACTCCATGGAGTCTTCAGAACCCATTGGATCTTTCTCATATGTAGCCTTGTCAGAGGTACCATGGGCATCAAGGATGCCATGTGACCGAACATTCTTAGGAATTCTCTGGCTGGTAAATAAGTTAAGAGTGATAATATTGTTGCAGTACAGGAAGAGGACCATTATCCTCTGATCTGGAATAAAGGCCTTCAATCTGTCTGTTCTGATCCTGCACCACAAGAAAATTAGGTCTTGAGTGGGGGTGAGGTGGGATTTTCCCTGGTTTACAGTGAATCCTAACTGTGCTAGGGTAGTGGTCACCTTTTTTAGGTGGTGGAGAAGGGTATGATGGTCCTGATGAAGAATTAACAGGTCATCTAGGTATTGGTACATTTGAATACCCTGAGTTCTGCAGCAAGCAATCACTGGGGATATGCACTTTGTAAACACTGGAGGTGCTGTGGAGAGCTCAAAAGGTAATGCACAAAATTGAAAATGCAAGGAACCTACTGAAAAGTTTAGGAATTTACTGTAGTCTGGGTGTACAGGAATGTGTAGGCAGGCGTCCTTCAAATTCAGAGCTACCATGAAGGCCTGGTTTGGTATGAGAGGTAACAGCAGATATAAAGTGAGCATTTTGAATGTGGGTACCCTTAAGAAAAAGGTTGGAACAGATAAATCCAGAATTAGTCTCTAAGGACCATCTTGCCTTGGTACCAGAAACATTCTTGAGTAAAAAACTTTGTTTATTTGTAGAGTAGGTACCCTTTCTATGGTGCCCTGAGCCTGTAATTGTTGGAGAATGGTTGAGAATACATGAATCTGGTTTGATGGAGGTTATGGAATCCCCTGGAAGAGGGGCAAAGTCCACCAAGTCATAAAGTAACCTCTCTGAATGATGGAGAGGACCCATTTTTCTGATGTGATCTTCCGCCAGGAGGGAAGGGAAAAGGTGAGATCAAAGGGGATCCAATATCTGTCTGCCTGGGAAGACATGATCGACAAACCACAATGCTTTGCCAGAGATAGTCTGCACCTGTCACCCCTGGGATTCAGGTTAATGGCTAAAGCTCTTGCCACCCTTATAGTGCCTTTTTAAGGCAAGGTTCAAAGGACAAAACCACCACCATAACAGATACAAGCATGCAAAATCTGAAGGTAATGCTACTCAATGCTAGAAGTCTAAACCTCAAAATGCACTCTCTCGAGGCACTCCTAAAAAAGGAGAACATCAATATCTGTGCAATAACTGAGACTTGGTTCAAGGCTACAGAGAGCACCCCTGCAATACCAGGCTACAACTCTTACCACACTTTCCGGCCACAAAACCGAGACTGAAACACTAAAGGTGGAGGAGTGTCCATATTCATCAAGGATATTCACACCTCCAGGCTTGCTGCCCAACATAATGCATCCGAAATTCTCCAGGTGCAACTAACACTAGGTATGACTGCAATCCAAATTGCAGCTTGCTACAGATTCCCCACCATGCCCCAAGATTCTCACTACACCTTTTTAAACATACTGGAAAATATTAAGATACAACCAAACACCCTGATACTGGGTGATTTCAACTATCCTGCCACTAACTGGGAAAACTACTCGGGTACCAACTCCTTTTCCCAATGGTTCTTGGAATTCATAAATTCCAACGCCCTGGATCAACTAATCCTTTGTCCCACCAGGGGCTCCAATATCCTAGACCTGGTCATTACCAACATGGGAGATAGATGCTCCACACCAGTGGTCATCCCCTCATTGGTCAGGTCTGACCATAAGCAAATCACCCTTGACATCCACATCCCACCCCACCCCCCAGTAAGGAAACCTCCTTAAAAAACTAGTCCAAAGCCAACTTCATGCTACTGACGTCAGAAGTGACAAACTTCACAACACCCATGCAGACAGGATCTGGAAGTTCAACTGCAGAATCCTACACTAAGGCACTGTACGAGCACATCCACTCATGCATGAATCGTGCCATCCCAAATAGAACCAAGATGCTCTCCTCTAAAAAAAGAAGCCAATCTAGTGGTCCCCTGCTATAAACAAACTATACAACAGAATGAAGAAACTGTTGCAGAAAAGAGGAAAATCCCAGGATGCAAAAAACTCCCTCACCAGCTTCAGTAAGAAGCTGAGATCCCTCATAAAATCCTCAAAAGCTAGTTACGAAAATAAAATTGCCAAAGATTCCAAAGACAACCACAAGGAGTTATGTCAAGAATCTAAATGGCAATGCTCAGATCTGCTCTGAGCTTCAACAGAATGGAATTAAATTTACTGATCCCAAGGATATTGCCAACATCCTGGCAGATCGATTTAGTGCCAACTTCACCCCCCTCTCATCCCCTAAAGGGCCCATCACAATACCAAAAGATTACCAAATTCTGGTAATCATGGCCACACAGGTAGAAGCCGCACTCTCCAAAGCTAAGAATACAGCATCCATAGGACCAGATGAAATCCCAGGCTGTGTACTACATGAACTACAAAATGAACTGGCACCTCACCTAAGTGTCATGTTTAATCATAGCCTCACCTCAGGCTTCGTGCCCACTGAGTGGGGCACAGCTACAGTTATCCCACTTCACAAGGGGGGGAGCCACCTTGGATGCCAGGAACTACTGTCCCAACAGTCTGACGAGCCTGATCTGCAAGGGCATGGAACGCATTATCATGGAACTTATAAACAAAGAAATTGGCAACCTTCAAACACTGGACCCCACCCAGTTTGGGTTTGTGAAGGACCGATCTTGTCTCCTGAACCCGATTGACTTCTTTGAATCAGTCTCCAGAGCTGTGGACGAGGGTAAGGCAGTCCACACAGCCTATCTGGACCTCGCCAAGGCCTTCAACACCATCCCCCACTCTGGAATCATAGATAAACTTACTAAGCTGGGCATAAATCCCTACGTCACTCGATGGGTTGCCAACTGGCTTACTGACAGAACCCAGACTGTAAAAGTAGCCGACTCCAAATCCAGCTCCAGACAAGTGGAGTACCTCAGGGTTCAGTTCTGGGACCACTCTTGTTTGGCATCTACTTCACTGAAGTACAGGCCAACACTAAGGGACTCTGGCTAACAATGTTCGCAGAGGACTGCAAACTGGGAACCATTATTGAATCCCCAAATTATGTGGATATTCTACAAAAGGGCCTCACAGAAAAAGATGCCTGGTGCCAGAGCCATGGACTCCAGCTTAATGCCAAGAAATGTATAGTTATCCCCTTTGGAAAAAAACATGTACCCATGAATTACCACATAGGTGGCAGTACACTAAACATCAAAAGTGTGATGAGAGACTTAGGGACACAGGTGGACAGTGGTCTCACTTTTGATAACCACATCGCCACAACAGTCAGGAAATCCTTCTATGTGGCATACCTCATCACTAAGGGCTTTTCATCCAGAAAAAAGGAAGTCATTGTCCCACTGTACTCATCCCTCATTAGACCCATTAAAAAGTATAATGCCCCATTTGGTATGTACCTCACAAGACACCTGCAACAGCTGGAAAGGCCACAGAAATACCTCACTAAAAGAATCACAGGCCTAAAGCAGATGCCATATGCTGACCATCTAAAAAAACTCCAGCTATACTCTGTGGCATATCGTCTACTCAGACGCGATCTCTGCTTAACATACAAGGCCATGTCAAACTCTAAGCTGTTGGACATGCTCCACTTAAAGAAATCCCAATCCCTCAGAGTCACACGCTCCAGGGATCTAAACCTTGTCATCACAATGAACAAAACATGCTGGAGGGATAGGTTCCTGACCCAGAGACTCCCCATACTCTGGAATAGACTGCCCATACATGTCAAGCAAAGCGCCTCCTTGGCCCTCTTCAAAAGGAACCTTAATGATTGGATGGGAGATAGGAAATTCACCCCGGGGATCATGTCAGTCGCCCTGCTAGACAGGGGTCCAGAGAAGTAAATATTGTGGGAATAAATATCGAGGGAATTGCTATGGCTAGGCTTGTATAGGCCCTAGTGCCGATAGCCTAGTACCAACCTATGAACCTATAAGGAGAGGGGTGTGTTGGGATGTAGCGGTTTTAATTCACAGTGGAGGTGGTCTGGCTTGGTCAGACTGACTCCGAAAGAGAGTGGAAGAAGACGTGGAAGGGAATCTAGAAGTGGAGTTTTTGCTAGCTTGCCTTCTTCCCTTTGCCTGTGGTGGAGCAGAATGGGTAGACTGTCTCCTAACAAAGGAAGTCCTTTGTAGATAATTTCTATGATACCTGGGGATAGGTGACACCAGTAAATGCTTCAGACTTTGTAATTCTTTTCCCTTTTCTTGAAGGGATATGAGGAGTTCTGCTGAAGCTTGTCCAAAGACAACCTTGTTATCCAGAGGTGTATCTAATAGTTTGGTTTGCACATCCATAGGTAGGGGCTGATGTCTCACCCAGGAATATCTCCTCAGAAAAGAGTCCGAAGCTGCAAATTTTGAGGAAGCTTTCACAGCATCATAGCTGCACTTGATGGAGTGCCTAGTCACCTGAGATGCTGAGGAAAGGAGGGTGTTAAGTTGTGTCTTAGCTGGTGAATCTGGTACATCAGAAAGGAGAGTAGAGGCTTTGGAGAGGGTGTCCAAGATATACCTAGCCATGTGGGTTTTGTAATTAAAAGCTCTAACATCAAGAGTGGAGGAGATAAAGACCTTCTTGCCTAGCCTATCTTTTAGTTATGTACTTACCATAACTTCGGATGTATGGGATCCATCTCGCCTACATTCATGACAGATGGGTTCGGCAACTTATACACTAGCACGAAGTCTCTCATTGGCTGGGCTACTCCCTATCCCAGGATGCACTACACCTGCTTCCCCAGATCTTGTTTGTTCGCTTTCATACACCCATGTAAACACAGAAAACACTATTAGTCACTATAACCAACTAAAGTTCTTCAAGAAAGAACGCCAAGAAAAAAGTGACTACAGCTCCTCTAAATCCAAATGGAAGGGGGAAGGAGGGTGGGTACTTATGAATGTAGGCGAGATGGATCCCATACATCCGAAGTTATGGTAAGTACATAACTAAAAGATGTAATGGGATCCTATCTCTACATTCATGACAGATGGGACAGCGTCCTAGCACCTACATCCCGGTGGCTCATTGGAACACACTCCTGAGAACTGTGGAACCAAAGGAAGCTCTGCCTCGAGAAACCACATCCAATTTGTAATGAGAAATAAAAGTGTGCAGAGAAGTCCAGGTTGCCGCAGCACAAATATCATCTATTGATAACTTGGAGTGAAAAGCTACGGAAGTAGCCATTGCCCTGGTAGAATGAGCCTTGACTGGAAAGGGAAGGTCTTTATGAGCCTGTGAATAAATAAAATGATACAATCTTTAATCCATTTAGATATGGAGGCTTTGTTACTGGTTGACCCAATTTGTTCGCTGCAAAAGAAACAAACAACTGATTTGATTTCAGCGTTTGAGCGGTTCTATTCAAATAAAAACGTAGTTGTCTATGTACGTCCAATTGATGCAAAGTATATTCTGCGTTATTGGAGAATTCTGGGAAAAAGACAGGGAGTTCTATAGTTTGTTGCATACAGAAAGAGGAGGCCACCTTTGGTATAAATGCAGGGTTTAATTTCAATGAAACTCTATGCTTGTGAAAAATCAAATAGGGAGGATCAGAACAAAGAGCTTGAAGTTCTGAAACTCGCCTAGCAGATGTTATGGCTACTAAAAAGGCCGTTTTCCAAAACAGAAATTTTAAATCACAAGTAGCAGCTGGTTCAAAAGGATGGGCAGTTAGGGCAGCAAGAACCATATTCAAATCCCAAGGGGGAACAGGCTGAGATAAAGGAGGCCTAAGGAGCCAAGCCCCTTTAAGGAAAGCCTTACAAAGTTTGTGAGACATCAATGAAGGTTCAAAAGAAGCATGAAAATTAGAGATCGCTGCTAATTGAACCTTAATGGTAGAAAATGAAGAGCCCGACTGAAAAAGGGAGGCCAGAAAATTCAGAACCTCCGATACTGGTGCAGTGAGAGGATCTATACCCCTTTCTTGAGCCCAGAAGGCAAACCTTTTCCATTTACTGGAATAAAGTTTGATGGTGGAAGGTTTATGAGAAGAAGACAGTATGTGGACCACGTCCGGCGAAAAAGCATGGTCTCGGACTAAGGATGGAAGTAGAGTAACCATGCTGCCAACTTCAAGGACCTGAGAGACGGATGACGCCGTCCTGACTGGTGAGTCAACAGGTCTGGCACCGGATCCAGAAACCATGGACCTTCTATCGCATGCCTCTGTAGGAAGGGAAACCAAACTTGACGAGGCCAGTGCGGGGCAATCAAAATCATCTCGCTCTCCAAGTACATGGCCTTCTGTATCACCCTCGGTAGGAGGGGGAACGGAGGGAAGGCGTAGAGAAGACCGGGGGGCCAAATGTGAGTCAGAGCGTCCCTGGGAATCTGTCCCTGAGAAGGAAACAGTGTGAAGAACTCTCTGCATTTCGCATTGTGAGGGCTGGCAAACAGGTCACAGCAAGGAAGACCCCATCTGTCGAAGATTTTCGCAGCTATACTCTGTTTGAGGGACCACTCGTGGGGTAAAAGAATGGTCCTGCTTAATCTGTCCGCAATCACATTGGACTTCCCCGGTATGTGCGTTGCCATTAGAAAGCGGTTGGTAGCTACCGCCCAGTGCCAAAGTCTCATGGCTTCTCTGCATAGTGGGTAAGACCTGGTTCCACCTTGCTTGTTTATGTACCACACCACCGACATGTTGTCGGATAGGATAGTAATCGGGCCCTGTGGGAGAGCGTGATGGAGAGCTTGGAGTACCAATAGTACCGCTCTCATCTCCAGGACATTGATATGCAAATGCGTTTCCTGGATCTGCCATGTGCCTTGGACCGACCTGTCCAGGTAATGACCCCCCCACCCTACCTGGGAGGCGTCCGTAGTCACAGTGGCAATGGGACGTTGAGGTATAAAGGGTCGCCCCTGGTCGAGATTTGATTGGAGAAGCCACCAATGAAGATCTCAGCGGCAACTTTCCGTGATTATGATTAAGTGGTTCAAGGGAAGTTCCTGATAGGACCATTGAACCGACAGTAGCCATTGTAAAATTCGCATGTGAAGTCTGGCCAAGGGAACTAAAAGTATGGTCAGCCATCGAGCCCAACAGTTGTAGGATCCGATGGGCGGGGCTCTTTGTAGGGGAGACAGGATTAGACTTGGTCGTGTAAGACCTGAATTCTTGCTGCCGGTAAATAGGCGCATTCTTTTGTGTCTAAGTCTGCCTATGAAAGTAATACGCTGAGATGGCTGTAGTACAGATTTTTGCAAATTGAACGTGATCCCCAAGAAACGGCCCAAGGTGAACGCGGCTCTGAGCGCTTGGAGTAGTAGATGCTCGGAGGTGGCAGTAAGGAGCCAGTCGTCTAGATAAGGAAACACCTGGAATCCCAGACTTCTCAGGTGAGCAGTTACCACTGCCAGACATTTGGTGAACACCCTGGGGCTGTGGTGAGACCAAAGGGCAGTGCTCGGAATTGAAAATGACTGGCTCCGAGGCGAGCGTAAATGTCTCCTGGACTCTTGAGCTATGGGAATGTGATAGTAAGCGTCCTGGAGATCTATGGAGCACATCCATGCATTTTTTCCAGCAAAGGAAGAATAGATTGAAGAGTGACCATTGAATTTGGACTTCTTTACAAGCGATTCAATGAACTGAGGTCCAAAATGGGCCTGAAGTCCCCTGTCTTTTGGTACCAAAAATAACTTTGAGTAAGTTCCTGATCCGATCTGGTCGATGGGGACAGGCTGGATGGCTCTTTTTCTAGCAGCTTTGAAACCTCTAATGCTGCCTGATCCCGCTGACTGGGTGGTACGTCCGGGATTTCCCTTAAAGAAAGGGGGGTTTGTTGAAGGGTATGATATATCCTCCGGTAATGATGCGAAGCACCCACGATCGCTTGTTATGGATTCCCAAGCTTGTGGGTGCGCCAAAGCGACCCCCGACTGGCTACGGAGTTGCACAGTCGGGCAACAACTCAGGAACGCTGGTTGTATGAAGAACCACGAAAGGAATCGCGGTCTCCAGAGTTACGGGGGCCTCTGCCACCTCTGGGGCGGCATCTTCCAAAATCCCCCCCCCCTGCCTCTGGAGGGGGAATCACTGGGTGGAGTAGAGAAAGACTTTTGGGATTTTTTAAACCACATTTTCCCTCCTCTCCCAGCCTTGGGATAAGGCCTGGAAGGAGCGGAAAAACGGGCCCCAACGGCAGTCAAAGTCTTGCCCTCCTGCTTGCACCAAGTTAGTGTGTCCTTCACCTTGGGTCCAAACAAAGATGACCCATCAAAGGGGGCATCGGCGAAGGAAGACTTGAAGGCCTCCGTGAACGAACACAAGCGTAACCAGGCTTGCCTCCTGAGGGCAACGCCTGTTCCCGCTGCTCTACTCGCCCCTTCGGCCGCATACGAAATGAGCCTCATGGACGAGTTAACAATAGAAAAAAGGGTAGTCATCTGTGCGCCAACAGTCGGGGCCAACGCCTCAGGTAGATTACCAACAATAGAGTCATTTAGCTCTTTGAGAAGATCCCTTTGGAGCCTCGTAAAATGACATAAATAGTTCAGCGACCGTAAGGTAAAGGCCGCTGAGGACAGGGTACGCTTCCCGTACCTATCCATACTCCTAGAATCCTTATTAGGAGGATGAATAGACGTCGAAGCCTCTGCCACGTCCTGCTGTGTGGCAGAAGCCACCACCAAAGCATCTACAGGCACACCCTTTGTGAGAAATTCCTTCTGGGGGGGGGGCTGACAAACATTTATTGGGCCTCGCAGGCACCAGTTCCACAGAATCAGGGTGTTCCCACACGCTTGGAGAAACCAAATGAAGGAGTTCATCGGCGGAGACACCCAAGAGGCGGAAGGCTGGGTCCCAAAGGCCTTGAGGAAGACTGACTCCTCAGCTGAAGGGGTTTTGGCTTGCCAGTCACCTCTCTGTCTCAGAATCTCCAAGATATCTGAGAAGGAGATATCATCCGAAGATGATTTGGGGGACCCTTCTGCGTCATCGAGGTCAGTATCCGATGTGATAGACTCATCTTGGGAGTCCACGTGTTTCCTCTTACACAATTTCTTCCGTGGGGGTTCGTCCGAAGCAGTTTCGGACGGACCACCCGGAAGAAGGGAACCCCCGATGGGGGTATCCTCAGGCCCTGGGGCCCCGCTGCCGGGGAGCTGCAACACCACAGAGGCACCAGTCTCCAAATCTAGGGACGGTGAGGTAGAATCTTGTTGAGCCGGCAAGGGCATGGCCAGCGCGCTCCTCATGGCCTCAAAGGCCGGACCTCCAGAATCCAAGGAGGTCACTGGTCTAGAGGCCACGACGGCACTGGGAATCCCAGCAGCCGATGCTCCGAGAGGCAGACTAGGCACCAAAGCACCCAATCCCAAAGTATTCCCCTCGGGCCCGGCTGAAGAGGTCGCAGTACCAAACCCTGAACCGGAGGACAGGGTAGGAAGCAAAGTCGGAGCCGAAAGGCCTGTAAGGGATCTCTGCTCCGACTGTATGGCTCCACATTGCTCCACCACCACTGGCTCCAACGGCTCCGAAGAGGTTGGAGGAGGAATCAAATGTGTTGGAGGGGGAATCGGCTCTGAAGCAAACTGTGCTGGAGCCGAGACCATTTTAGTAAACACTGGAGATTGGAACAGCCTCTGTAAAACCCTATCCAGGTCCGAATCTGACAGTCTCGAGGATTTAGAGGAGGTAGACACTCGAGAAGACTTTCCTCTCGGCTCCGAGATAGAAGGGGACCGGCTCCGAAACGGCTCCAATACTATCGGCGCCGACTCCACCACATCATGGACCACTATCGGCACCGAAGGAGCCTTCTTCGGAGCCGAGGGAGAAGAGTCTGAGCTGCACACCTCCACCGGCTCCAAAGCCATTGGAACCGATGGAGGTGATTCACCTCTCGATACTCCAACTTGCGGCTCCGAAGGCAATGGAGCCGAAGTAGGAGGTATCGAGGCAGACCCTTCGACCCTCGGCCCCGAAGTCAGTGGAGCCGAGGAAGAAGAGGTCAATTTTGTCTTTTTAGTAGTCGGCTCCGACGGACTTGGTGCCGACGACCTTTTCTTTTTGGAAGCAACAGGAGGATTTAAAGCTTCCTCAAAGGAAGGTTTGATAAGCCCTTTCAATATCAACTTGTTCTTACGCTCTTGAAGAACTCTAGCAGAAAAAGCATGACATACACTACAAGTCTCTTGCAGATGTTTAGGCCCCAAACAATAGACACAGACTGAATGGCTGTCTGTGATGGACATTTTATAACTGCACCGAGTGCATTTTTTAAAACCTGACTTTTGTTCCTTAGACATAGTACAGGCCCTTCAACTTTACCACAATAAGTAAGCACTATAACAGAAGTGCGCCAACTGAAAAGCGCGAGACACACTGGCGCGAGTACTTAAGAGAAAAAATTTACCTCACAGCAAACAGACAAAACAAGTCCAACGCCCCAAAGCCCTCTAATTTAAACGGGCTTGGCCCGAAAGAAAAAACAAGTAAATAAGGCTAAATAGCACACAGGGTAGGGCACGGGCCCTCTAACTTAAACGGGCCTTGCCCGACTGAAAAAATAAAGTACCAGAAGACACTCAAGCACTCAACAGTAACAAAAAGCAAGGAATAATAAAGAATAGCTGTTAAAACAGCTGTTTGGTTGATATATGACAAAAAACCCCAAGGTCAAAGACCAATAAAGGTAAAAAGAACCACTTAGCTCCAGCCAAGTCGAGACCACGTCCAGCTTGTAAAGCGGCAAACGAGATCTGGGGAAGCAGGTGTAGTGCATCCTGGGATAGGGAGTAGCCCAGCCAATGAGAGACTTCGTGCTAGTGTATAAGTTGCCGAGTCGGAGCCGATGGATCGGCTCCGAACCCATCTGTCATGAATGTAGGCGAGATAGGATCCCATTACATCCATGAGTTTACTGTCCTTGTCAGTAGGGTAAAGAGCAGATGAAGGTAGTTGTCTGGAGGATTTATCAACAGAAACTGCAATAACTGCTAGATCTGCAGGTGTGTTTTTAAGCAGAAATTGAGTGCCCTGAGGTACTTTGTAGAACCTGTCTGGATGTTTTGAAGCTGAGTGTTGGGAATTAGGGGCCTGTGAAGCAGCCAGAAAGGCATCTTGAAAGGCCGGAAGTAAGGGACGTACAGCACAAGGGAAGGGCTGTTCCATTTGTAATAAATCAAATTACCTCCTCTTTGTGTCAGAAACATCTGAGGCCTGCCATTTGAAATGTTCCCACATGAGGGAGATAGTATCTCCAAAGATAAATTCTTCACCTGGAGACTTAGGACTGATGGGATCCTCTTCCTCAGGAGTGATAAAATCTTTAGGGGAACCAATTTGTGAGCAGTAGGTCAAGGACTCCTCAGAGGAGGAATATTGTTCCTCTGATACCTCTAAGGCCTGCACTAGGGGAGTAGAAGGTTGTGGTAGCGGAGTCTGCAGGGCCTGGAATGCCCTGAAAATGTTCTGGGAAGAAACTTCCCATCCAGGAACAGGTTCTTCTGAATGCTTTGGCTTTTGTTTCCTCTTCAGAGGAGTTCGCTGTGTACATTTAAAAACCGACATCTAGGAGGATGGGAGGGTAGGAGTAGGCCTCTCTGACTGCACAAGCCGTGGTTCCCCTCTGCCATCAAGATGTGATGGCTGGTCTACCTCAGCGGACATACTTATTTCCACCAACCCAGCTTCCACAGTGGTTCCTGGGATAGGTTGAAAAACTGAGGTCCGAAGAGATCCTGGGCTTTCTTCTGCCTCAAGAGTCTCACTGGACGGCAGAGGGAATCGGGCCTAACTTTTCTGGCCTTCTTCTAAGGTGGCTCGTCAGACATGTCTACCCCACCCTCCATACCTAACACGAAGTTGTTGATTTTCTAAATATAATTTCAGTGCGGCCAAACGGCTGCAGAAAGTCTTGGGCACAAAAGATTTACAAAAAGCACAGGACATAGTTTTAAACAATGCCATTTCCCTTTTAAGAATGTATGGCGGGAAATTAGGTTATTAATTGAATGATTATTGAATAATCAGCATTGTATAAAAAAGTGAGGTAGAATGATAGACTGTATTCTGAGGAAGTTCGTAAGGACGAAACCTAGGTCAACCAATAAAGCAGTGTTCATGAATAAGAAGTTATGTACCTACCATAACGTTCCATGTTAGTTGTCTTCTCTCGCCTTCTTTCTTGCTTGATGGGTTCGGAGCCGATCCTCGGCTCGGCACTTGCTTTAGCTCGAGAACTCCTTTTACCAGCTCGAGGCAGCCCCATATCCCATGATGCAAGGCAGTAAGTACCCAGATCTCGTTTGTTGACAAAGGGCAATAACACCAAGCATAAAAATACTTCCCAAAGGAAGAAGAAACTTACAGATGGAAAAAGGACCAGGTCTGAATGGTCTTTAGCATAATAGTTTCTTATACAAGGTCTGTCCAGGCCAGGGGAAGGAGGAGGGTCGCAAGAAAGAAAGAAGACAACTAACATGGAACGTTATGGTAGGTACATAACTTCTTAATGTTAAGTTGTCAATCTCGCCTTCATTCTTGCTTGATGGGACCGTCCTAGCACCTCTATCCTGGGTGGCTCAATGGAACAAACTCTTGAGGACTGTAGAGCCAAAACTGGCTCTGTCCCTGGAGGCCAAGTCCAATTTGTAATGGGAAACAAAAGTGTGAGGAGTGACCCAAGTGGCCGCTGCACAAATAGTGTCCAAAGGTAGTCTAGCTTGAAAAGCTGTAGAAGTAGCTAAACTCCTAGTTGAATGTGCTTTAGGTTTTGAGCACAGCTGTTTTCCCCTGATCGTATAAATTTCAGTGATGACTGAAGGAAGCCATCTGGACAAAGTCACTTTAGAAACAGAAAGGCCTTGTTTATTATCCGCATAGGAAACAAAAAGTTGATCAGATTTTCTAAATTTTTTTGTTCTGTCCAAATAATATCTAAGCTGACGGTGGACGTCAAGACAATGTAGTTTTTGTTCAGCTCTATCTGAATAATTAGGAAAAAATACAGGGAGATCAATGGATTGATTCAGATTGTTCTTTGAAGCGACCTTAGGTAAAAAGGATGGATTGGTTCTCAAAGATACTCTGTCTTTGTGAAAAATCAAATAGGGGGTCGAACCGAAGAGCATGAAGTTCAGACACCCTCCTGGCAGATGTAATAGCCACTAGGAATAAGGTTTTCCAAGAAAGATATTTCAGGGAACAAGAAACAGCTGGCTCGAAGGGGAAGAATCAAGGATGTCAGCACTAAATTTAGATCCCACTGAGGAGGAGGATTCCTGATTGGAGGCTTTAGTAGGAAAATTCCTTTCAAGAAGGCCCTGCAGAGCCTATGGGACATAATATTATGATCTGCTATCCCGACATGAAAATTAGAAATAGCAGCCAATTGAACTCTGACTGTGGAAGAAGAGGAGCCTGCATGAAAAATCTCTGCTAAGAAGTCCAGAACTGCCTGAACAGGGGCAGTAAAAGGATCAATATTTTGGGCCTTAGCCCAATAAGAGAAACGTTTCCATTTGCTTGTGTAAATCCTCCTGGTAGAGGATTTAGTGAAGTTACAATGATATCTCTAACTGGGTTAGAGATCAAAGGAAGCCTGGCTAAGGAAGGAAGTGGAGCAACCATGCTGTGAGGTTGAGAGAAGGGATTGACCGATGCAGCTGACCCGAGTGAATCAGAAGATCTGGCACTGGGTCCAGATGGCTGCACCAAAAGGTGATGATGGAGGAACGGGAACCAAACTTGTCGAGGCCAGTAAGGGCAATGAGAATCAATTTGGCTCTCAAAACAGTAGCTTTCTGGATCACCTGAGGGATCAGAGGAAATGGAGGGAATGCATAAAGAAGTCCCTGGGGCCAATCCTGGGTCAGAGCGTCTCTGGGGATGGCCTGATAGAGGAAGAGGCTGAAGAAGTCTGGACATTTGCTGTTTTGGGGAGTAGCAAAAGATCGCAACATGGACGACCCCATTCCAAAAATCTCTTCCGCTATAGATTGCTTGAGAGACCACTCGTGAGGCATGAGGATAGCTCTGCTCAATCTGTCCGCTATAATGTTGGTTTTCCCAGGGATATTGCTACCAGAAACCGATGAGAGGAGATCGCCCATTGCCAAAGTCTGACACAAGGGGTAGGACTTGGTTCCGCCCTGTTTGTTGATATACCAAACTACAGACATGTTGTCTGTGTGGACTGCAATTGTCCCTACGGGAAGAAAGTCGTTGAGGGCTTGCAACGTTAAAAGCACTGCTCTCATCTCCAGGACATTTATGTGCAGATGGTACTCAACGGTTGCCACCCCATGAACCATCCTGCCCTGATAATGACCCCCACCCGATCAGGGAGGCATCCGTGGTGACAGTGGCTATCGGGACGGAGGTACAAAGCACCTGCCTTGGTGAACCTGAGACGATGTGATCCACCAAGCAAGATGTTCTTTGCATGTTTGTGTCACCAGAATCTGGTGACGATTGGGAGTTGCTGGTATGACCACTGTGTGAACAGCATCCACTGAAGGAGGCGCATGTAGAACCGAGCCAGGGAAGAAGAGTAATGGCCGCAGCCATGAGACCTAATACCTTTAGAACCATTCTGGCCTGTACTTTCTTGCTGGCCAGAATGATCCTGACATGAGTCTGAATGTCTGAAACTCTTTGTTCTGTAAGGGTAGCTGACATCCGAACAGTATCTAAGTTTGCGCCTATGAAGGTAATAGACTGGCAGGGCGATAAGGATGACTTTTCAAGTTGATTGAGATGCCTAAATGAGAACACAGGTCTATTGTGTAATCCCTGGCTTGTATAAGCTGATGCCTGGTGGTGGCTGACAGGAGCCAGTCAAACACCTGGAATCCCTGACGTCTCAGGTGAGCCGTTACCACTGCCATACATTTGGTGAACACTCTGGGGCTGTAGTGAGACCAAAGGGCAGGGCTCTGAACTGGAAGTGACTGGACCCTAGCCGGCGGAGAAATCTCCTGGGCGTCTGTGAATTTTGATGTGATAGTACGTCCTGAAGATCTATTGAGCACATCCAGTTGTCCTTCTGTAAGAAGGGCAGAATTGACTGAAGTGTGACCATTCGAATCTTGTCTTCCTGACAGACTTGTTGAGTCTGCTGAGATCCAATATTGGTCTCCAGTCTCCCGTCTTTGGGGACCAAAAAGAACCTTGAGTAGATTCGGGCTCTGAATGGTCTAGTGTAACTGGCTGAATGGCTCTTTTGCAGTAGTTTTGCGATTTCTAACTCTGCAATGTCCCTTAGACCGGGTGGTACATCTGGAAGGGAACTTGAGGGAAGGGACTTTCCTCGAAAGGAATTATGTAACCCTTGGATATGATCGACTGTACCCATCTGTCTTGAGTGAGGGAATGCCAGGCTTCTGGGTACAGTGATAATCTTCCCCGACTGCCTCCAAGGAGGGACAGCCGGGCAACACCTCAGGGATGCTGAAAGGGCTTATCAGAGAGAGGCTCCCTGTTTCCCTGGTTTTTGACCCCTCTGCCTCTAGGCGCCTGTTGTTGTTACCCCTCTGCCTCTAGGGGTAAACTGACCACGTGAATCCGGCGTGACTCCTTGGGATTTGAACCACATCTTCCCACCCTTCTGTCCTTTGGGATAAGGCCTAGAAGGGGTGGAAAACGGACTCCAACAGCAGAAAGAGTCTTGCCGTCCTGCTCACACCTGGTCAAGGTTTCCTTCACCTGAGGGCCAAACAAAGCTGACCCATCAAAGGGAGAATTTGTGAAGGACGCCTTAAAGGGATCCGCAAAATCACATAGCCGCATCCAGGCTTGGCGTCTAAGAGCCACACCTGTGCCCATCCAGCATAAGATATTAGCCGCATGGAGGAGTTAGCAATGGAATTGAGGGTTCCTAGCTGCAATCTTTTCTTGGGCCCCTGCAGCTGTAGGATCCTGAACTACTTCTCCCAGCTCCTTGAGGATATCTCTTTGGAGTCTGGTGAAGTGACATAGGTAATTCAGCATAGCAAAGGTCGCTGAGGAAAACATCCGCTATCCATGGTCCTAGAGTCCTTATTAGGAGGATGGACGGGCACGGAAGGATCTGCAAGTTCCTTTTTGTGGCCGCAGCCACCACCATGGCATCAGCGACACCCTTGGTAAGGAATTGTTTGTCACTAGGGGCAGTGATAAATTTAGAAGGCCTCCTAGGGACTGGCTCTACAGAGTCAGGAGCTGCCCATGCCGCAATAACCTGCATCAGGGGTCGGAGACACCCAGGAGGTGGAGGGCCGAGATCCAAACGCCTCTAGGTATACTGACTCATCCTCAGAGGGATTGTTGGTGGGCCAGTTTCCCCTCTGTTTCAGAAGTTCTAGGATGTCTGAGAAGGAGACATCCTCAGAGAGGATCTAGGGATCCCTCTGACTCATCAAAGTCAGTATCCAGTGACAGACTGGGAGTCTACATGCTTCCTCTTACAAGTCCTCTTCCTAGGAGGATCTCCCAAACATCAGGAGAATCCTCGGAAGAGGGGAAATTCCCAATGGGGAAACCTGAGGCGGAGGATCTCTGGGTCCTGTAGCAAGAGAAGTGGCAGAGATGTCAACAGGTACTATAGAGGGAGGAGCTACGGGAACAGACTGCTGACTGATACCAGTGGCCAGTACACTCTTCATCACCTCGAATGCCTCCCAGGCAGGTCCGAGAGAACCCGCTCCAAGAGCTAGGAACTCCAGGGGCCACCGAAGGGAAGTCTCCGAGGCAGATGTCGGAGCCGAGCTCACCAGCCGAGGCTCCAAGGGAAGAGCGGGCTCGGACAAGGGTCCGATGCCACTCACCCCTCGGAGGAGACCATGGAAGCCCGACCACGAATCCCTCTAAGGAAGAGGAGATAAGAGTAGAGGCTGAAGGAACAGAAGGGGGTATCCGTCCTCCAGCCGTAGCAGTAACCATGCCCGAAGACTCCAACTCCAAACTCTGGGGTAGAGTTGAAGGAGGAACTGTAACGGGTGTGGACCAACAGTCGTCTGCTGAGACGGACTGTGTAACATTTGGGCCAGTACCTGTGACTTGAGTAATCTACTGACCACTCTCTCTAGGTCATGATCTGACAACCTGGATGACCTTGAAGATCGGCTCCAATGGCTCCGTTCCGATAGAAAGTATCGGCTCCAAGGAAGGAGACCTCGACCTCTTCCTGGAATGAGCCATCGCCGATACTACAGATCCTGTCGGAGCCGACTTCGGAGCCGACAGACTCCAGCCGGAGCCGATACAGCCATCAAAGTAACGGTGTCCATGGGTGTCGGAGCCGATCGGAGCCGACATCGGCGGTCAGTTCGGCACCGATAGCCATCGGTGCCGAGTGCTAACAAAGCAGAATCGGCTCCAGCCGGGCCGATCTCGACTCAACGAGTCAGAGCTGAGGCCGCAGGCTTAGGAACAGAAGCCTGGGCCTTGGAAACTCTTGCTGGTTTTGATGGAGCCGACTTAGCCGGAGAGCCCTCCGGCCCCTAAGAACCAGTTTGTTATCTCTCCTGCAGGACTCTCTGGCTGAAGGAGTGACAAATAGCACAGGAGTCCTGCAGGTGAAGAGGGCCCAGACAATACAGGCAAGAAGTGTGACCGTCTGTCAGAGACATCTTCTGACAGCACGAGTCACACTTCTTAAAACCTGAGACCCTCTCCTTTGACATGGTGCCGAAAAACACACACACACACACCAGTCAAAATTAACTTAAATAAAATACCAAAGGTATTGTATAAAACCAATACACACACACCCTAACAGGGGGATGGGATAGGGTTTTAAGATAGACTAACTAAAATTAACGGAGACAGGAAATTTCTGTCAGAAAAGGTATAAACTAGAGTTAAAACTATATATATAAAGTTTTTTTGACTAAAGGGGCTTAAACTCACAAAAGTGAACTACTTACCAGGAGCTGGCAAAAAGAAGACCTCCTGCAAACGAGATCTGGGTACTTACTGCCTTGCATCATGGGATATGGGGCTGCCTCGAGCTGGTAAAAGGAGTTCTCGAGCTAAAGCAGTGCAGTGGGAGAGGATCGGCTCCGAACCCATCAAGCAAGAATGAAGGCGAGATTGACAACTTAACATAAGGTGGTTACAGAGTCTTTCCTGAGTTTTTGGAGTTGGTTAGTATCTGGAAGTTTGGTTTGCTATCTGGTTGATATCTGTTCATCTCCTTATTGGCATCGGCCTCACCTTGCTTCTTACATCAAGTTACAGTTTAATTTTGGTTCCTGGTTATGGCGAGCGAGAGTGGTCCGGTAGATGTCGGGGGTATGTTACAGCATATTCAAGATACTTTAAAAGAACATTCGGTTCTTATACAACAACTGCTGACTAGAGACATCGTGAATTCCACGCAAACAGGGAACAGTTTGGGGTTCCCGTTGACACAACCAACACCACCAACGGCACCAAATTCGAACACTCAAGGTAACATAGAATACGGTGAAAAAGAACTTTTGGTACAAGATGTCAATAGTTGGAAAAATAACAAGTATAATTTTTCAACTGGTTTAACCAAACAAAATACCACAGTGGAAACTATATACAACACAAAACCTTTAGAAGACATGCTCAAAATATTTGAGAAAAAAACTGTTCAAATTAAAACGGTTACAATTAGAAAACAGCTATTTACTGCGGAACATGGAATTGGGTATCATTCCTAAAGGCTTACGGCTTTGGAGGTACCCGAATGGTTGTGCTGACAATAAGAACATGCTTCAAGATCTACATGCATTATTTGATAATTGCGGTACTCGACTGATGGAGATTATAGTCAAATACAATGATATTCAAATTTCAGAACTATTTACTCAGTTAGAAGAACTTAATAGCAATATATCTCAAGACCTACTATTTGAAAAAGTTTATGAACAGTACGCATTTATTACAACAGATGTAACCAAATGCTGCGATATTATTTTTCGGAAGAAAAGTAATAAAATCCAACGAGACCTTCACATTTATGCTAAACATCAAGCATATCCTAAATCAGCGAACCCAGGCAATAGTAACTATAGCAACGGTCAAACACAACAACACTCGACCAATATGGATGACGTCAATCCGCCGCTTGAGGGTGATGACGATGACATCCGCACAGAAGGCGAGGAACACACGGAAGAAGGCGGAAGATGGTCGGATCGGTTAAGGAATCAAAGTGAAGCGCAAAACCAGCGGGAATTTCAAAAGACAGGCGCTAGACCCAAACAGACTTTTTTGGGACTTACTGTGGGCAAAAAGCGGAGAAATTAAATCCCAACATCGATGAAGTGGCGAGAGTACAGTCAGGAACGAGTGTTATTCCAACACCAAGTGTACCTTCTTCAATGGAGGATTTAGAACAACAACATCAAATCAAGAGTAAGTCCCGTAAAAACTTTAAAGACATATCTGCCTGTACACAGGAATTTAGTAACAAGTTTACGTCTTCTTCTGATGATTATGTCATTGATATGAATGTGATGTATGACGATAATAATGTGGAAGCAAATAATGACAGTTGTTGTTTACAAACACAATTGGTTCAAGCACATAATAATAATGAGCATGATAATATACTACTAGAATTAAGTACGTATCAATATAATGAAGAACACTTAAGCAATGATGTGTACAATGGAACAGAAACATGTGAAGATTGGCAAGTAACAGCTAGTTTAGATCATCAGCAATATTCAGTTAATTTTTGTATTAATCAAAATCCAGATAATTACATCACACAATGTGATAATAATGTGCAACCCAATGATGTAGATACAACGATATGTTCAAATTTGAATATTACAATAGAACATAATGTGCAATTTTTATGTAATCCAAGTGTTATAATGAATATAAAGAAGGATTATAAAATATACAATTATTCTTCTAAGGATATCACAACAGCACATGCAAATTTATTTTCAAAAGGATTCAATTTTGTCCCATGTATTAAAGGCAATATGGTACAATCTATATTAGATTTAAAGTTATTTTCTAGAAAATTAAACTTAAAGGTATACTTCAATAACAACATTGAATGTAACACTGGGGAAACTAATATGTTCACGAAACCAAGTCTATTCAACCCACCCATGAATGAGGAAATTATACATTTTGAAAGGAGAACTGAATATGACATAAGACAATTCTATAAAAAACATAAATATAACAAATATGTCAACATTACAACAAGTGAAAAACAGCTTTTGAAAGAAATACAAAATGATCCAACATTAAGAGTCATGAGACCTGACAAAGGTAATGGTATAGTCATACTGGACTATAACGATTACAGCTTATATATGACCAACATGTTAATGAGTAAAACATATGTAGAAATAAGTAGAAATCAAGTACATATAGCATATAAAAGAATTGAAACAAAGCTAGAAGATATGTTATATCAAGGGGGTATCACTGAAACAGAATATAACTTTTTGAAAAATGAATATCCAGTAATCAGTGGTATCTTCGGAATACCAAAAATACACAAAGGCCTTGATAACTTGGATTTCAGACCTATAGTAGATGGAAATAGAAGTGTTACATGTAATATAAGTAAATATTTGGATCATTTCTTTAAGGAAAGTATGAAATCTTTTAGTTACATTACAAAAGATTCATGGGATTTTTTGAGTAGACTTAATCAAATCACTATGAAAAAAGAATATGTTTTCATCACAATAGATGTAGTAAGTTTATTTACTACAATACCCCATGATGTAGGCCTTTTATGGCTGGAAGAACAACTTTTTCTGACAAAGCTATATGAACAAGACCAAATCAATACATTAATAAATTTAATGGAAATAGTGCTGAATAACAATTATATATTTTTTGAAGGTAGCTATTTTCAACAAATCAGTGGGGTAGCAATGGGGGCACCTTGTGCCCCCATGTATGCAAATTTAATCATGAGCTATTGGGAACAAAACTATCTTTTTACCACAGAGTTTCGTGAACATCTTATCATGTATACCAGATATTTGGATGATATTTTTATCATATGGAATCCAAATAATAATATAAATATATTGGATACATTTTTACAGTATATCAATAATACAGTAAAATTTCTGAAATTTACTTATAATGTCCAAGAAAATAGTATTAACTACCTGGATGTAGATATAACACATGATAAACAAACAAACAAGTTGAACACAAAAATACATAGAAAACCTACATTTTCAAATGCGTACTTGCATTTTGACAGCTGGCACCCTGGCCATCAGAAAAAAGCCATCATCAAGGGGCAGATGGTCAGGGCAGCCAGAATGGTCAGCGAAGAACTTGATTTCTTAGAAGAAATGAAATACATTATGCAACTATTTATGAACAGGGGATATCCAGAACAATTTTGTGTTCAGATATATGAAGAAGTAATAAACAAAAGAAAAAATGGAATCTATACAGCAATTTTAAAAACTGGTGCAATATCAATTCAGAATGTAGATATAATGGATGAACAATCTTATAATAACATCCCATTGTATATCATTAAATTTGATGATTGTTCCAAAGATATAGAAGGCATTATAAAGAGAAATTGGGATTTCTTTGTCAATGACAAAATTGGGAGACAAACATTTTTTGGAATAATAAAATTTGTATATAAGAAGAGTCCTTCCTTTAAAAATATATTAGAACACAAAAGAAATACTGGACAATATATAAGTGCAAGGAAAGGAAACTTTAAATGTGGAACATGTAGGACATGTAGTTATATTCATGAAACAGGTACTAATATTATGATTAATGAATGCAACATAAAAATATATGGACATTATAATTGTCAAACAATTAATATAGTATACATAGCCTTGTGTCAACAGTGTAAGGCATTTTACGTGGGAAAAACGAAAAGAAAATTCAGAGAACGAATTAAAGAACACTTATTGGATATTCAACATCAGAAAAATAGTAATGCCTTAGCAAGACACATTATGGAATATAAGGATCATACTTTTAAATTTATGGTTGTAACTCAAATTAAACAAGATTTACAAGGAAGGACAACCATATATCACTTGGATATGGAAGAATTAAAATGGCAAATATTACTTAATTCATGTATACCTCCGGGTATAAATGAATATATGACTATTATGCCAGTATTAAAATTAAATAGAATATATAATGCATGATATATTATACAATCTATATACAATGTATTATATTTACAATTCAAACATAATATAAAATAATAAGATCAAATTATTGGAACAAATTATGAACATATATATGTATCATGAAATTAATAATCAACAGGGTGCAATTTTTACACATATAATAATATATATATATTAATTGTATTAAAATAGATAGAAGTACATCAAATATCCCATTGTAACATAGTTAAGTCTATTGCTTATAATTATATATACTAGTAGTACACATATACATATATATTTTTATCACAAATTATACAATAGAATTTATGGTACACAAGTTATCCATACAGGAATATTCAACAACATCAAAGGTTCAATAAGTACATTTATGATGGTACACATATAGAACATTATTATTAATATAGGATAAACATATTATTCATAATGAAATTATGGTAAATTTGGTAGAACAAGAATTTATATATATAATTTACAAATTGATTATTTGGATATTTTGGAAAGTTAATTTTTAGTATATAATTGTATATATTAATTTGTTAAAGTGCATATGAGATAATAATGTATTAATATGTGTTGTATTTAAATGACAAAGTTTTAAACAATGCCATTTCCCTTTTAAGAATGTATGGCGGGAAATTAGGTTATTAATTGAATGATTATTGAATAATCAGCATTGTATAAAAAAGTGAGGTAGAATGATAGACTGTATTCTGAGGAAGTTCGTAAGGACGAAACCTAGGTCAACCAATAAAGCAGTGTTCGTGAAAAGGTGGTTACAGAGTCTTTCCTGAGTTTTTGGAGTTGGTTAGTATCTGGAAGTTTGGTTTGCTATCTGGTTGATATCTGTTCATCTCCTTATTGGCATCGGCCTCACCTTGCTTCTTACATCAAAGCACAGGACATATGGTTGTGGGCCTTGCCTAAACAAAAAATGCATTGGTCGTGCACGTCCTTGTGAGGAATGTGTCTCCCACAAGCATACTTCCCCTTTCTAGTGGACATGTACATCTAAGAAACAAAGCAAAGATAACAAGAAAACCCAACAGGGTACTTATCTGTAGCGGTTGTCCAGAGAAAACGAGCAATCTGTTTCTGAGCTGGCAAACTGGAATCCAATGTTCACTGTGGCAGAAAAATTCTGAAGGGGGTACACGCAGACGTCACTTTTATAGCTTATATTGGTTTATGGCTCTGACCTAAGTCGTCGCACGTACCCTCCACTTACAAAGAGTTTGCTATACTGGCCGGATGTCCGGTGCTGCAGGCAGTAACCTCCCTACTGTGATGAATACTGTAACATGAGAATAGAAGGACATCTTCCCAGTCTGACGTAGGAGTACAATGCACTGTGGACTGTTTACTTTTTTGTTTCTTTTTGGCTGGATTTTCTAGGGCAGGAGCAAGGCCAGACGTAGGCCTAACACCTGGAGCTTCTTTTTGCAAAGGAAATGGACCAGCTCCCAAGTCCTCTGAAATAAGTAGCTGTGGTTTCCCCAAATCGTCTGAACCGGACATCTGCATAGCTTCGGACATGCTCAGATCCCCACTCCTAAAAGCTTCTACTATGGTTCCTGCCAGAGAGTCAGACCCTACCTCTGACCATACCACTGGGTTTTCATCAACCTCAAGTGGTACATCGGAGAGAGAAGGCGCAGCCGAAGAGGACTTGGGCCTAGCTTTGCCTACCTTCCTCAAGGACAGCTCGGAGGAACTTGTGGAACCCTCCATTAATTCCTTAGCAAAATGCTTAAGCCTTTGGTTTCTAGATATAAATTTAAGGCAGACAGACGATTATGTAAAGGGATGAAGGTCTGACAGACAGAATAGGACTGACGGTCGCGGGTAGGTCCTAAGCAAAACAAATAAAGCTCGTGACTATCCTTATGTGGAAACTGCCTTCCACACCTGCACTTGCTCTTTCTGGATGACATGAGCAATAACAAAAGGCAGAAGCAACAAAATAAATCCCCAACGGAGTACTTATCTGAAGCTGAAGAACAAAATGCAGTTTCCAACGGCAGACCCAACATACGAGTCAACCTTTCTGAATAGCAGCAAAAATGTTCTGATGACTGTACATGCAGATGTCCCTTTTATGGCTGACGTTCTAGGAGCCTACGTGCGACACCCCACGTACAGGAAGTAGCTTGAAGCTTCTGTATACAAGCCGGACGTCGGGTTGAGTAGCAGAATACTATCCATATGGAAGGAATACTGCAACACTGAATAGAAGGACATCTTTGTATATTGCACAGTTTAGTTCTCATGCAAGCTTTCTGATCGTCAACAAAAATAAAAGGCAACAATTCCAAAGGAGTCTGACATTCTCTATTACAATGGCAAACTGCAAAAAAAAAAAAAGAAAAAAAATGGAACTGGTAGAAGAATATACAACAAAGATGTTCAAGAAATATGTACACAAGCAGAAGAACAGATGTACTAAAATGACACATGGGGAGCAGGAAAAACTTGTTGGATACTAGTAGATGGACAGAAGTTATTCAAAATGCAATAAAAAGGCTATGAAAAATAGTGAGACGTGGTTAAATGCTGGTCTCTGTCAAGCTCTTATTAAAATCTTGTTGCAGATACAACAGTTCTGACATACAGAACTAAATAGTTATGTATTTACCACAACAACTAATCTTAATTATCCTTGTTCATCCACTTCAAAGTATACCACTGGTACCACCAGGCACCAATCAACAAACCAAGCACCTCCTCACAGCACGAGCTCTTTCCAGATATCTCAAAATACACCTCAACTCCCTGCCTTCCTCAGAATCTAGCTTTGACTAACACAGTCTCTAGTATGGAAAAGCTCAGCATGTTAACTAAAAATGACTAAATATGAACAGGACTCAAAGTCTTTAAGGTCTGACAGGAACAGAAAAGTGAAAGTTTGGAAGGGGGGGGGGGTGAGCTGAAATACACATTCATGGGTAATCAAGATCATAGGAAGTTACTAATCTATTGGCCCTGAGGGCCTTATAAGCCTGGCCAAGAGTTTAGCCCATGCATAGACAAATCAGCACCCGATGCCCCTGTCCAGCAGGGACACAGGTGGAATCCCAGGGATGTATTTTTTTTTAATTTCCCATCCAGTTATCCAGGTTGCGCTTAAAAAGGGGTAAAGAGATACTCTGCTTGATGTGGAGAGGGAGTCTATTCCATAGATGGGGAGAGTCTCTGGGACACAAATCTGTCCCACCAACAAGTCCTATTGATGTCACAGACCAGGTTGAGGCCACGTGTGTGGGTTACTTGAGTGGAGTCTGACATGCGGATATGCAGCAGTCCCATCAAGGCGGGGTCCAAGATCACCTTGTATGCCAGACAAAGGTCACCTCTGAGTAGTCTGTATGAAACAGAGTAGAGGGATAGGACTTTTAGCCCATCTGTGTAGGATGGAAGAAAGACTAGATACCAGTGATTTCTTTATAAAAAAAAAAAAAAAAAATTTATATATATATAAAAAACACATGTGGGAAAAGGAATTTGAGCCATGCACCCTTGACACAAGAATCCCCTGCATTAGACCACTGTGATAACTGGAAAGCAGGTGTAGCAGTTTTTTTTTTAATATAAAGAGGATCTCAGGCATTATGTAATGCCTGCAACATGTCATGATGTATGAGGGAGAGGGATAGGCAATGTCAGGCTCAACCTTGAAAACTTTTGCTCTAGCATGCATTTACTGAAGGATATGAACTCTGAAACTTTAATGTCTGGCATTAAAGACCGACTGCAATCATCTGTGAATCACTTTAGTAGGGAAAAGGGAGACAATGTAGACATTTTGACAACAGAGACAGGTATGGGGGTACATGATGTGTGCGTTTGTGTGTGTGTTTTTTGTGTTTTGTGTGTGTGTGTGTGTGTGTGTGTGTGTGTGTGTGTGTGTGTGTGTGTGTGTGTGTGTGTGTGTGTGTGTGTGTGTGTGTTAGTAACTGATGGGGGAAGGATGCATGTACTTACACAACATGACTAGCAGAGTTAACTACCATTGGAAGTGCTGATCTGCACTCTGTGGTAGTTAACCGATATTCACAGACATGAAAATTAGCCAATAATGAGGTCTTTCCTCATTGTGGCTAATGTGTCTATGAATCGCAAATCATTACACCATGTAAATGGTGCCTTTTTACCATGGCCATTACAGCCTGTGTGTTTTTTTAATTCCAGGAAGAATATAATACAAAATATCAGATTGTGTCAGGAAAGGCCTATGAACCAATTAACCTGGCACCGATGTATAAAAGGCCAAATGTTAGTTCCTCTTTCAGACTTAATTTGGAAAATTTCAGACAGTAACAGGGTGGTCAGCTTAGGGATTTCACTGCACCTCAACACTGAATTTCATAGCAATGCTTTAGTTGCATCAAACTAATATATATCAGTTACAACATTCTACAAATGAAAAAAGCAAATTAAAAAAACAATTCAAGATTACTAATTGTACATACATGTACACAAATATATATATTAATTTGGAAGAATTAGTCTGTGGATATTGTATATATGCATGTGTGTGTCTGTGTGTGTGTGTGTGTGTTTAAATGTATTATGAATGGAGCTCAACAATTATGCTTCAAAACAGGTGAAAAGACAGGCTGCATAAAGACTGTTTTGACCTCAGAAAGGAGCATAAAAATAAGTTATGTACTTACCATAACGTTCCATCTGAGTTGTTGCTTTTCATTTGTCTTCAACCTGTGGGACTCTGATCCGGCACGGATCCGACTCAGCCATCTACTCCACCATTGGAGCCGAAATCCAAGCTCCTCTCCTACCCACAACGCCCCGCTCTCCCTCCTCCCATCAGATCGAGTTAGCTGCAGAAAGTACAGTTGTGTACACTTACCATAAATGTAGATGTTCAAGTGTATTCACTGTTGCAGTCATCACATTTGGGTTATCTGCCTGCAGGTAGCCCTCAGCTGGCCTGAATATCAGAGTCTTAAATTCCTGCATCGGGCGCTATCTCTTCTTCCATGACGTCAGGTCGTTAGGGGTATAAAATATGCAGCCGATGCCATTACATCAGTTTTTCTTGCCCCAGATGTCAGGTGCCCCTACAATGGGAAGCAATTATATGTTATGGTACACCGCCATCAAAAAGCAAATACACCAGAAAACTTAAATACACCAAACAAGAAGTAAAGTTAGAGCCAAGAAAAGTCAGGGGCCTGGAGGGAGGGTAACCAGGACTGCAACAGTGAATACACTCGAGCATCTACATTTATGGTAAGTGTACACAACTGTACTATGTTCTTCGTGTTTCACTGTTGCAGACATCACATTTGGGTTGATTCCCAAAGCTAAGGAAGAGAGGAGGAAGTTAGAGAGCATTAGGACCAGCTATTAAGCCCTGCAAGACTGCAGAGGCAAAACCAGCTCTGGATTTAGAAAAAAAAAAAAAGGCATGTGGTAATGCTTGGTGAAGGTATGCACAGAGCTCCAGGTAGCAGCTTCTAGGATGTCCCTGGTAGGGACTTCTCTGAGAAAGGCTGTAGAGGTAGCTGCAGCCCTGGTGGAATGTGATCTCCTCCCCTGTGGGGTAGGTTTTCCATGGTGCTTGTACCAGAAATTAATGCAATGGGCTATCCATTTAGAAATAGTTTGCTTTGAAATGGCCTTCCCCTCTGCCCCTGCAGCAAAGCCAACTAGCAGCTGTTCAGACTTTCTGAGAGGCTTAGTCCTGTCCAAATAAAATCTAAGTTGTCTGTGCACATCCGAGAGTGCAGTATTCGTTCTCCTTTGTTCTGTGGATTAGGGAAAAAAGTAGGCAAATGAATGGACTGATTTAGGGGCACACTAGACACCACCTAGGGCATAAAGGAAGGACTGGTCCTGAGGGAAACCCTGTCTGCATGGAAGATAATGAAGGGCTCCACTGCCATGAGGGCCTGTAATTCAAACACTCTTCTTGCTGAAGTGATGGCTAGAAGGAAGGCCGTTTTCCAAGAAAAGAATTTCAACTCTGCAGTTGCAGCTGGCTCAAAGGGAGGGAGAGTGAGCTTTTCCAATACAAAATTAAGGTCCCAGGCTGGAGTAGGGGCTCTCCTGGGGGGAGGATCTTAAATATTTGGCCCCTCTAAGGAATTGCTTTAGCAGGGGGTGAGAGAAGAGGGGTGTCTCAGTATTATAATGTGCTGAAATGGCAGAGGCATGAATTTTAATTGACGAGAAGGATAGGCCCTTGTAGAGCATTTCTGTTAAGGACTAAAGAATATGAGTTAAGCCGGGCACCGTTGTGCCCATCCCCTGAGTCTGGCTCCAGGAACAGTATCTTTTCCACTTTTCAGCATAGGATTTTCTAGTACTAGGCCTCCTTCCCTCCAGAATGATATCTAGCACCTGTTTACTGAGGGATGCTATCGGACAGCTCAAGGAATTAGCCAGGCTGCAACGTTCAGTGTTTGAAGCTGAGGGTGCAGAATCCGGCCCGTCTGTTGAGACAGCAGAGAAGGGGTCTGAGGCAGGTGCCATGGTTCCAGCAGTGTCATACTGTGCAAGAGGGGGTACCAGTGCTGGCGTGGCCAGTCTGGTGTAATCGGTATTGTCCTTGGCTTGTCCTGTTTGATCTTTTGCAGAACCTTCGAGAGGAGAGGCAGAGGGGGAAAGGCATAAACCGAGAGGCTTTCCAAAGTAAAGGATAGGGCATCCACTTTCCAAGCTTGACTGTGGGAAGTCCTTGTGCAGAGTTTGTCCAATTGGTAGTTCTGAGGGAAAGCAAGCAGGTCTACCTCTGGAGTCCGCCATTTGTTCTTCAAAAGGTTGAATATTTTTAGTTCCAATTTCCATTCGTGTGGGTCCATGAGATTTCAGCTTAGGTAGTCTGCCAGTGAATTTAGCTTGTCTGGCAGGAACTGAGCTTGTAGGTGCACTTGGTAGCTCAAGGCTGTGTTCCACAGAGCTATGGCTAGTCTGCAGAGGTGGTACGAGTGGGTTCCCCCCTGCTTGTTTATGTACCAAATAACTGTGATGTTGTCTGTCTTTACCAATAGTTGTCCTGGAAGAATGCGGTCTTTGAAGGCTGTCAGGGAATTCTGTACAGCTAACATTTCTTTTTGGTTGATACGCAGGTGCATCTGTCTCGGGTTCCATTTGCCCTGAATGCACTGCCCTACCAAGTGAGCCTCCCATGCATAGTCTGATACATCTGTTGTTAGGGTTTGGGCGGCAGGGGGTAGAGTGAAAGGGAGCCCCTTGTTGTGGTAGCAGGCCTCTGCCCACCAAAGGAACTCTGTCTTTATACAAGGAATGATAGGAATCATTGATTCCAGGTCCTGAGAATGTTGACACCATAGGCTTTTTAGATATCATTGTAGTTTCCTCATATGCAGTCTTGCATATGGAATTAGTAGAATGCAAGAGGCCATGAACCCCAAGGCTTGCAGAATTTTCCTTGCAGATAGCTGGGTCTTTGTGGCCAATAGTTTGAATTAGGTTGTCAAATAAACTTGTTTCTCTGGAGTGAGGACAGCCATCTGGGAAGTTGTGTTCAAGCTTGCTCCCAGGAATACAATCTGTTGACAGGGTACTAGGTGAGATTTCTTTTCGTTTATGGTGTACCCCAGTGAGGTTAGAAATTTCTTTACAAATGCCAGATGTTTAATAGCAAGTCCTGGCTTTCTGCCTGAATCAGACAATCGTCCAAGTGTGAGTATATTTTAATATTTCTCTGCCTGCAAAATGCAATGGCTGGAGCTAGACACTTGTGAATACCCTGGGTGCAGTAGATAAGCCACAAAGGGAAGTGCAGAAAACTGATAGTGCATGGAGCCTGCCCTGAAGCGTAGGAATTTCCTGCAAGATTCCCTTACTGGAATGTGCAGGTAAGCTTCCTATAAGTCTAAGGTTGCCAACCAGGCATCTTTGCCTAGCATAGGAAGCAGCTGTTGAAGTGTTAGCATTTTGAATTTTGGGATTACCAGAAAGGTGTTTAGAATAGAGAGGTCCACAATAGGACGCCAGGAGCTGTCTTTTCTGGGTACCAGGAAAAGTTTTGAATAAAAACCTTGTCCCCTTTATTCTGCTGGGACAGGCTGAATAGCCCTGATGCTTAGAAGAGAGAGAACCTGCTGTTGGGGCCTCCGCCCACTGATTTGGGGGTAGGTCTGGCCAACCGTTTGGGGTTGGCAGGGTGTGGAAGTGGAATCTGTATCCTTGGGAAACTATATTCAAAACCCATTTGTCCTGGGTAATGGGTTCCCAGTTTTTTGCATGCAGGGCAAGCCTTCCTCCTAGGGGAGCAGGCAGTTGAGCAGGGCTTGGAAGGGTTAAGGTTAAGCCATTTTTCCGTAGGGGGTGGCTTACTACTCCCTGCTTTGGAAGTGGGAGCCCCTCACTGCTTAGGCCTGTGCATAGCCTGAGACTGTAACCTAGGTGGTCTGCTGTTCCTGGGTTTGGACTGAGAAGGCCTGTAAGAGACTGGAAAGGACCAATTCTTTGAAGGCCAATGCCTACTAAATCTGGGAGGCTGTGCTTGCAGAAATCTTTAACAGTTTGCATAGATTTAGCTTCTTCCTCCATCCTTTTGAGGACGTCTTCTGCTTTGTTGCCAAACAGGCGGTCTTGGTTTAAGGGAGCATCCAGTAATTTAGATTTAACATGATCTGGCAAGTTTTGCTCCTTAAGCCAAGCATGCCTTCTAAGTACAGACCCAGTGACAGCAGCCCTGCAAGATGCTTCTAAAGAGTCAAAACCACATTACAAAGCATGTTTACCAACGTGTTCTGCAGAATGCATTAAATCCTGTAATTCTTTGTGTTCAGCACAGTCAGGAATCAACACAATTTTTTGTTTAAGCAGTCCCATAATATGCTGCTGGGACTTTAACATATGAAACTTGCAATTTAAAGCCCTAATGGCCAAAGGAGCAGAAGTGTATACCTTCTTACCCCATATGTCCAAGGTTCTAGAATCTCTATCAGAAGGGGTAGGATTTTTGGCAGCAGTAGTCTTAATGCCTTTTAGTCCTTGGGAAATGGTCTCTGGATCCGCAGTAGGATTCTTGAAGAGGAACTTGTGAGAGTCAGGTACTCTGTAATACCAGTCAGGTTTCTGAGAAATGGAGATAAAGTGTCTGGGGAAAGGCTAGATTCCAAGAAAGTATCATCTACAATGTCCAGAACAGGAGGGATAGCTAAAGGCCTGTGTTGAGGAAGGAGTAAGACTTCTAAGCCTCTTTTTGGAGTCAGAGTAATCCTGGCTTTCCCAGCAGAAATGCTCCCTAAGAGTGTGCAAGGTTTCACCAAAGGAAAAATCTTCTGGAGGGGAAGCAGAGGGAATGGAATCCTCTGCATCAGAATCCTCATAGGTAGATAAGGGCAAATCCTGGTAATCAGAAGGAACAGAAATGTCAGATTCCTGATCAGAAGAATCAGAAGGAAAATCAGTTCTAGGTCTCTTAGAGGGGGAAGGCTGGCTTCCCCTAATTAAGGTAATAAGGTCTTCAGCCATTCTAAGCATTTGCTTTTTAGGCATATGGGCCTGAGCATGCAGTTTAGACGTCGTTTTTCTAGGTGTGGTGCGAGTTTTAGGCCTGGATGAAGAAGATGGCGCCAGTTTAAAATGCAAGTCTGTAGGCCTGAAAACACCCTCAGAAGCTGGTGCCTGTACAGCAGCTCCAGACCCATCCAAGGTAGAGACATCCGCAGGTTCCATAGTCGAAAAAGCATCTCGCAGCATACCGGACTCAGAATGGGTCTCAGTAGAGGCCTGCAAATCTGAACTAGCGTGGGTATCAGAGGCTGCGAAAGCACCTCACTGAATACCGGCGGACTGGCGACTAGCTTAACGGAAGCGTCGTTGGCAGTTTTGGACCTATGCGGTCTGTCTCTGTCTTTATCCTTATGTTTTTTTTTTGAAGATCAGTAGTTGGATGGCTTAACAAAGCCATTTCGGAGTATGGATACAGAGTACCAAAATAATTTGCTGCAAAGATAGCCCGATGACGAATAGTTCAAGGGTTGAACAAGGCACAAAACCGATAGCGATGGACGTTGTGGTCTGGGCCTAAGCAGGGAATGCAGTACAAATGAAAATCTTTATGAGGTATTTGCTTTCCACAGGTAAGACAATTGTTAACTTTTACTGACATCGGTTGGAGCAGGAAAAAAGATCCCCAACAGGCACTTATCTTTTTTTGACTTCAGTTCTGAAACTCAAATGAAAATTTCAGGAGTCGGCCGACCGGTACTTGCGAACTGCTTCTGCTTTGGGCATCGCATGGCAAGAAAGAGTGATGTAATGGTGTCGGCTGCATGTTTTATATCCCTGACGACCTGACATCATGGAAGAAGAGACAGCATCAGATGCAGGAATCCAAGACTCTGGTATTCAGACCGGCTGAGGGCTACCTGCAGGCAGATAACCCAAATGTGATGACTGCAACAGTGAAACACAAAGAACATCATTACCAACCCCTCACAACAGAAAAAAAATTTCATCCCTGACCAAAAGGGGCATTAGCCATTAAAACTCAGCTCTAGCCAAGAAGAAGCCTACAGCTGACTCTGTCTAGTCCACTACACAGCTAAAAAGGCAGGGGGGGGATGGTTGAAAACAAATGAAAAGCAACAACTCAGACGGAACGTTATGGTAAGTACATAATTTCTTTATCTGAAACTTGTTTTCATTTAGTCTTCAACCTGTGGAATAGAATCCCTAGCCACAATAACCCTGGGAGGCCCTCATGGAAGTATGTTCCAGTACACAGCTGAGCCAAAGGAAGCCCTGCTCCTGGAGAGAATATTCACTTTGTAATGGGAGATAAAAGTATGCAAAGAGGACCAGGTAGCAGCTGAAAATATATCATCAATAGGAACCATAGACCGCAGAAGTAGATACTGATTTGGATGAATGCACCTGGATGGGACCTGTTAGAGACAAACCTTTGGAACAACAAGCTGTGGAAATACAACTAGAAATCCAATGAGCAAGAATAACCTTAGCAATAGGCTTTCCCTGGAGTGGCTTAGAAAGAGACACAAAAAGTTGATCCGACTGTCGAAAATGTTTGGTTCTGTGCAAATAAAATTGCAACTGCCTGTGTACATCAAGTAAATTTAACTTGTACTCCCCTTTGTTCTAGTAATTCAGGAAGAATACTGGCAAATTAATCACCTGGTTAATATTAGCTTCAGAAGCCACCTTTGGTAGGAAAGATGGGTTAGTATGAAGGGTAACCCTGTCTTTATGGAAGAAAAGATAAGGGGGCTTGATAGATGGCACCTGTAGCTCAGAAACCCTCTCAACGGAGGTAATAGCCACCAAGAATGCTGTCTTCCAAGTTAAGAATTGTAAATCAACAGTGGCAGCTGATTCAAAAGGAAGAGACGCTAAGGCCTATAAAACCAGAGTTAGATCCCAAGGAGGCATGGAGTCCTTGATAGGAGGCAGAAGAAAAGTACCCTTCAAAAAGGCCTTGCAAAGCTTAGAAGAAGCCAAGGAGGCTGAATTCTCACCCGCATGAAAATTAGAAATTGACACCAACTGAACTTTAATTGTAGAAAAAATAGCGCTATTGTGAAAAATATGAGCTAGAAAGCCCAAAATGTCAGGAACTGGAGCTGTAAATGGACCCAGATTATGCTGAGAAGCCCAGACAGAAAAACATTTCCACTTGCTAGGAATATATCTTCCTGGTGGAAGCCTTATGAGCCTCAACTAAGATCTTTTTGACAGGTGATGAGAGCCTGGGAGTCCTGGCCATCAGATAAACTAAGGTTCCTGCACAATGGTTTGGTGCGTGGAAAGCGCTTTGTTTTATTTCACAAAAATGCTTATAAACTGGAGCAACCAAGCAGTGAGCTTCATGCTGACTAAGCCCAGGTGAGGAACCCCTGACGGGTGCATGAGCAGATCCGGAACCGGATCCAGAGTTCAGGGAGGACACACTAGATGAGACCGCAGTGTTGGGAACCAAACTTGATAAGGCCAGAATGGGCAATGAGGATGACTTTGCTCTTCAACCACTGTGCTTTCTGAATGAACTTGGGTATCAGAGGAAGAGGAGGATAAGCATAAAGTAGACTGGAGGGCCAAGCATGGACTACTGCATCTCTGGGTGATTCCCCCCCCGGAGGGGGGATCAGAGTGAAGTATTCACTGTACTTCGCTTTGGAAGGAGAGGCGAAGAGACTGCAGTAAGGATGACCCCATTTTTGAAGATCACTTCCACTACTGATGGATTCAGAGACCACTTGTAAGGCATCAGAATAGTTCTGCTGAGCCTGTCTGCTAGAATGTTTGACTTCCCCGGAATGTGCATTGCCACCAGAAACCGGTCGGAAGAGATTGCCCACTCCCACAATCTCATGTCCTTGCAGCAAACGGGATAAGATCTGGTCCCCCATTTGTTGATGTACCAGACTCCTGACATGTCTGTCTGGATGGCAATAGTCCCAGTAGGAAGAAAGGCATAAAGGGCTTGCAATGCCAAAAGCACCACCATCATCTCCAGGATACTGATATGCAGACTGGTCCCCAGGGAAGACCACATGCCTTGGACCATAACCGTCCGTCCCAAGCAATGCCCCCCAACCAAGCAGGGAGGCAAACGTGGTCAGCATGATCGAGGAGGGAGGAAGGAAGAACAAATGGGCAACCCAGAAGAAGATCCAGGGACTGAAGCCACCACTGAAGAGAATCCTGGCAAACTTGGGATAGGCTAATCGCGTTTGATAGCAGAAGACCTAGAACGCACCACTGTACCACTAAGGTCCATTGAAGAATCCGCATGTGAAGGCAAACGGTTAATAGAAGAGTGACTGTGGCCACCATGGACCCCAATGCTCAAAGAACAATACCTGCTGGGGGAAGATGGGTCTGAAGAAGGTATTTCACATGTCGCTGGAGTGACAACAACCTATCTGGAGGTAGAAACACCCTGCCCTCTGTCATATCCAGCCAGGCACCTATAAAATCCAAAACATGAACAGGTACCAAATTCGACTTGGCTAGATTGAATATAATGCCCAGGGAAAGGGCTAGAAAGAGAAGATAATCCCTGACTTGAATCAGTCAATGCCTGGAGGGAGTGGAAAAGAGCCAATTGTTTAGGAAAGGGAAGACCTGAAATCCCTGCAGCCACAGGTGAGCTGCCACTACTGCCACCACTTTGGTAATACACCCAGGGGGCAGTAGTGAGTCCAAAGGGGAGCACTCTGAACTGAAAGTGATTGGCTCCCAGCCAGAAGTGGAGAAACCATCTGTTCATTTTCATATGACAGTACACATCTTGAATGTCCACCGAATTCATATGACAGTACACATCTTGAATGTCCACTGAGCACATTCAGTCATTCATCTCCAGAAAAGGCAGAATGGACTGTGGGGTGACCATCCAAAACTTTGTCTTGGCAACAGACAGGTTCAGAGTAGAAAGATCCAGAATGGGTCTTAAGTCACCCATTTTCTTTGGAACCAAAAAGAACCCGGAATAAATGCCTGATCCGGATTGGTCTGGGAGGATAGACTGGATGACTTGGTTTTCGAGCAGCCTGGCAATTTCTATGGTTGCCACCTCCCACTGACCAGGCGGAACACCTGGGAGGTGTCTCGTCGGAGAGGGAGGATGAAGGAATGGGATGGAGTAACCTCTGGATATGATTTGTAGCATGCAATGATCGTTTGTGATGGACTCCCAGGCTATCGGGTACAGAGAGAGAGAGACACACCCCCCCGACTGCTTCCAGAGAACAGCAGTAAGGCAATCCCACAGGATTGCTGAAAGGGTCTGTCCAAGAACTGATTGAGATCCCTGGTTCCTCGGACCCCCTCTGCCACGTGGGAGGTGTTTGTCATCTCTCCGTCTGCCCCTGGGGGAAGACTGACCCTGAGCATCCTGGGAAAAACTCTGAGACTTCCGAAACCACATCTTCCTGACCCCACACTGATTTCTAGAGAAGGATCATTGTGGAGTAAAGAAGCAGATCCCAACAGCAGACAAGGTCTTTCCGTCTTTCTTGCTCTAGGTTGGAGTATCACGAACAGTTTTGCCAAACAAAGTTGAACCGTCCAATGGAACGTTTATGAAAGACTCCTTGAAAGGTTCCGAGAAATCACAAAGCTGGAGCCAGGCGTGCCAGCAAATGGCAACACCCATCCCAGCAGCCCTAGAGGCACCCTCAGTTGCATGAGAAAGCAACCACATAGATGTGTTCGAGATGGCAGTTAGGATGACCATATGGGAAGAGAAAACCTTCTTCTCCTCTGCCATCATGGACCCTGGGGCAGACTCAGAGACGTCCTTAACTAGGTCCCTCTGTAACCTGGTGACATGGGTCAAATAGTTCAACATATGCACAGCAAAAGTGGTTGAAGCATATATCCACTTCCCAAAATGGTCCATCACCCTAGAATCCCTGTCTGGTGGATTGACCGAGGAGCACTCCTGGGCCAGCTCTTTCTTGGTGGCCACTGCAACCACCATAGCATCAACTGGGGAACCCTTTCACCAATGGGACCTTCTGAAGGGGCACTGAAAACCCTGTCCAGGAGCTTGGGGGATGGGCTTAACCATATCCAGTTCCTTCCATGCCCTACTAGAGAGAACATCCACCAAAGGATCCACGGGGGGGGCACAGGATATAGAAGGTCCTGTGCAAAACGCTTCCAGGAACACAGACTTGTCAGGGTTGGGTTAGAGGGTAGACCACCCACCGCTCTAACGCAGGATTTCCATGATGTTCCAAAGGAGACATCCTCAGGGGGTGATCAAGGGGAACCCTCCCCTTCATCCAAGTCTGTGTCATCCGTGAGAGATTCCTGGGGAATCTAAGTGCCTCCTCTTGCACGTATACTTCCGAGGTACCTCTTCAGCGGGAGACTCCGGGGAGCACTTGGAAACTTCAGGGGATTCCTGAAGAAGAACCTTCTGGGCTAGTCTGGCAGCAGGCTGTCCCTGTGGGGGTAGGATAGAAGACTGTCCCAGAAACCGAAGGAGCCAAAGTGGAATTCTAGGATGAAAGTGTCAAGGCTCTTAAAGGAGAAGACCCACTTCACCAGCTTGAAAGCCAATGGTGAGCAGACCCCAGAAGGCAGTGCAGCCAAAGCCAAAACTGTCATCGTTGGAGCTCGCTAGACCACTGCCCCTGTCGCCAAGGGGGGATTCGGAGCCGAACTTCCCAGCACCAAAGCTCTGAGGAGAAGGGACAGCTCCAAACCTTTTTGCAGCCGACACCAGCCACGGAGCAGAACCACTCAAGGCAACTGTTGGCATCGAGGTACAAGGTACCATCGACGCCAACACCTCAACACTCAGAAACCTTGTGCCCAAAGAGACTGAAGCTGAAGGTTGGATCAGAGAAGGGGATATCGGGTGGAAACCAAACTTCATGCTCACGGCTCCAGAGGGGGATGGAGCAGGCAAGACTCCCAGCTGAAGGAAAAAAAAACACCAGCTAGTAATCCAACAAAACTTATTCTCTCTCTCGAATGTCTTGACTATGACAGTCTTCAAGGAGTAATAACATCACAAAAAAATACATCTGCCTTAAATACATACAATTTAGATAGATAACTGATTAATTAGAACAATAAAACAATTAAATGTATATCAAATAAAAAACCTCCAATTCATTTCAGCATTTAACCCACGAGGGGCTAGTGTCAAACTTTAACATATACACAGATTCCTTATATAACAATACATTTTTAATATTACATTCATCAAATGGGGAAATATACACTTTCTCTAAAATAGATCCACACAAACCTTCACTATTACCTCCATGAAACTGTTTAAAATGCATAGCTATTGGGCTTTCCTTTTTCTTATTGTTAATATCCCTAATATGTTATAACAATCGGACTTAAATGGTCTCTTACTTTCTCCTATATAAAAAATATTACATGGACAACAGAGGGCATAAATAATGCCCTCTGTATTGCAACCAAAACTTTCTCGACTCCCAGATGAATCTGGGCCCGAAGAAATTTCAACATCATCCTGCCCACCTCGGCTTAAGACGGGTTCCGAGTGGACCGGACAGAGGAAGCAACTGACCCAAGCTGGGAATGGCGTTGAGGGGAGGCAGAAGCAGGAGACTTAGCTCGGGAACTCTCTGGCTCCAGGGAGAAACAAGGAAACCGTAGCAGAGGAGAACCCTGTGCCAGTTCGGGTCTAGACTTGGTGGGCAGTTCAACTGAGGAAGACCAATCAGGAGATCTCTTCCTCGGTTGATCCTGCTCCTTGTGCCTGATTAGCTCTCCTTCCCCAGGCTTCTTGGGGGGAGTTGCAGTCCCAGAAGCAGGGGATTACTCAGCAGGAGGAGTTAGTAGGCCCTTCAAAATAAGCTTATTCCTCCTGTCGATAAGTGCATGGAGGTTGAAGCCCACACAAATCGAGCAGGAGGAATCAAGATGGGGTATCCCCAAGCACACCACGCACAGTGTGTGGGCATCAGATGGAGGAATCTTGTGCCCACACTCCATGCACTTCTTGAACGCTGGCTTAGGAGTCTCAGCCATGGGACCAAGAAGTAGCCACATATACACACACACACACACACACACACACACACACACACACACACACACACACACACACACACACACACACACACTTCCAACAGAGGCAGAGAAAGACAGGGAGAGAAAAAGGACAGAAGACAGAATGAAGAATTATTTTTTTTTGATTCCCAAGCTCTTTCTTGGTGGCCACTGCAACCACCATAGCGTCAACTGGGGAACCCTTTGACCAATGGGACATTCTGAAGGGGCACTGAAAACCCTGTCCAGGTGCTTGGTTGGAAGGGTGGAATTCTAGGATGAAAGTGTCAAGGCTCTTAAAGGAGAAGAGAGGACCCACTTCACCAGCTTGAAAGCCAGTGGTGAGCAGACCCCAGAAGGCAGTGCAGCCAAAGTCAAAACTGTCATCGTTGGAGCTCGCCAGACCACTGCCCCTGTCGTCGTCAAGGGGGGATTTGGAGCTAGCTTAGTAGTTTCCTATGAACGTGTGTGTGTGTGTGTGTGTGTGTGTGTGTGTGTGTGTGTGTGTGTGTGTGTGTGTGTGTGTGTGTGTGTGTGTGTGTGTGTTACATATATAGATATTCATCTATCCATGTATATCTGGGTCTCCTTCTGTTTGTCGAAAACACACTTTCTCGACAAACAGAAGGTCGAACCCACTTAAGTGAAAGTGCACTACATCGGAAGTGCACTTTCGGGAAACGACCAACGCAGGGCAAGAAAGGAAGTAAGGATAGGGTAGGTAGACAGAGAAGAGAAAACTCAGAAAACTACTAAGTGACTCAAAAAACCCTGGAGGAGCTTACATCAAAGGCGATCTGTGCTGTTCACAATGAGTGACAGATCTGAGGGAAGGAGGGAGAGTGAGGCATTATGGGTAGGGGAGGAGTTTAGATTTTGGCTCCAATGCTGGAGTAGACAGCAGAGGCGGATCCGTACCAGATCAGAGTCCCACAGGTTGAAGATCAAATGAACACGACAGCGTCAGATCAACTGTTATACACCCCTCAGTGCTGTTGAACACTAGTCGTGTGTTCAACAGTGCTCACTGTCCACACCAGAAGAGCAATGGGTCACCAGTTATATGAACTTAAAACACTTGGTTTGTACTTTTTTTTAAGGTTTTAATGAAGTACTGACTGGATTCTCAATGCCCTTCTTGGGTGGTTGCTCTCTATGTGGCACCAGTCGGTGTGTTACAGCTACTACTCTGTAATATATGGGAGTAGTTAAAGCTTCATGCACTACCAAGAATCGTGATTGGATCTGTTTGATCATAACCATAATGTTATGTGTTCGTGACACGATGTCAAGATTCACTTCTCGAGCTTCACTCTCAAGGTGAATTTCTTGATGTCCATGTCTTAAGTGCATGACATCCAGGTTATGATCTGTGACCCGATCATAATCCTCTATATTACTTATGTGGGGGGATGTTTTAATGGTGAAGGCATTTACCACACAGACACAAGAAGGTAGAGAGTTTGGTTCTCAAATTTGAAAGGTAAATTAGCTAGGCTTGAAATAGCCCACATAGGCAGCTAGCTTAGTAGTTTCCTATGAACGTGTGTGTGTGTGTGTGTGTGTGTGTGTGTGTGTGTGTGTGTGTGTGTGTGTGTGTGCTACATATATAGATATTCATCTATCCATGTATATCTGGGTCTCCTTCTGTTTGTCGAAAACACACTTTCTCGACAAACAGAAGGTCGAACCCACTTAAGCGAAAGTGCACTACATCGGAAGTGCACTTTCGGGAAAGCCGATTCGCCGAAGCATGTTACAGTGGGAATAAGAAAATATATCCTTTTCCCCACTTTAGTGCAATCTCGGAGTTAGTATATTTAAGTAGGGGGTGTGGGGGCACAGCCCCTCACATGAGAGGTGCCTACTACTACAAAATAGTGTTTGTAGTAGTTTTTTACTTTTTATTTTTTCCAATTTGGTGAATCAGCTTTCGCAAAAGAGCATGTTTGATGTAGTGCACTTTTGTGGAAGTGGGGTTTTACTTTTCTTTTTCGAGATTGTGAAATTTTGACAAAGAAAAGTAGACCTGTATATCTATGTATAGGTGTGTGTGGGTAGATTATGCATACATATAAAATAAAAGCAAATGGACAAAGAAATTATGTACTCAAAATTTTTGACTACCAGACTCACTTAAAATAAACTACAAAACATGACAACAGTTAACAAATGCTAATAAGATTTCAATATTTCAGAATATTTTGGTACAATCCTCACCTGCATTGTGGTTTTCCCTGTTCCTTTTCCTGCAAAACAAAGAAGAGTACATTTCTGTTTCTGTCAGCCTTTTTTTTCTGCAGTACTAAAAAACAGTATGGAAAGGTGCTCAAGTAATGTACTAAAAACTTGACTTCGGCACAACACTGGATTAAACTGCAAACTCCTGTTTTGTCCTAATAACAACTAAATTTGATGGTGCTACAAAAAGAGCTTAAAGGTATCTTACACACACCATGCTACTTACTGTGTCCCTGGTACTGCTGCAAACATGTAGTCTGACTCTGTGTAATGTGCAAACTAACTTATTAAGCTTCTCTTCAGTCAAGGCACAAGTCAAAAGCAAACCACAAGATACAGGATAAAAAAGCAGAACATTTGTCAAGCACAGTATTTTAACAAAGAAAAACAAACTTAAAAAACAAGGAAGAAAAATCTGAATATTTACACAGTATATATCATGCTGCATAAAACAAAGATTACATGTATTCCGATAAGGATACCCAAGGAAACAGCATCCACATAAAAACGACAGGTCACTGATACCCAACACCTAACTCACTCACATAATTTCCAATCCATTTCTTGAAGAATTATCTAGCTTAAGGACACATTAATGGAATGTATCATTGCTGATGTCGTAAACCAGGACATTAACTGAATCAGGCCTGACCTTCAACAATTCAGATTTGTTAAGGGTAGGTTCATGCCTTCTCAATTTTTGAACTTCTTTAAAAAGGTCATGCAGGCCATGGGCAATGGAAACACCATTCACATGGACGACCTGGATCTAGCAAAAGCATTCTCACAATGAGACTGCAAAGATGCCAACAGTCTTAAACACAATCTCTATGTAGTAAGATGGACTGTAAACTGGCTCAAGGACAGAGCACACATTGTCAAGGTCGGTGGTGCCTCCTCATTTAAAAAAAATATGTTGAACACTGGCATTCCCTCTTTTTTGGTACTTAATTCTCTGATCTCCGATCTCAACATGAACAACAAGGACTCCTGACTGACTTCAGTACACTGATGATTGCAAGTTGGGTGTAGCTGTAAAATCAACAAACAATACAAATTCATGTTAAGTGGGACTGTCATGTTTTAACACATAGTGCACTGAGAAAGGGATCAAACTAAATGCTAACAAATGCATTATCATCTCCTTTGGAAAATAACGAATTGGTACAACCTACTGCAGCAACACCACTCCACTGTCCACAGAGACAATTATCAGGTTCTCGGGCACCTGAGTCAATCGCTTATCTCTTTTGCTCACCATGTAGCAACCCTAGTCAAGAGATCCTTCAATACATTACAATTAATCACCAATGGCATCTCTTCCAAAGCCAAGAAAGTTATCGTCCCACTGTACTCTGCCTTGTTTAGACATATTATAAAATATAATAAACCTTTTGGCATGTATGTCACTAGACAATTAAAAACATGGAAAGACCACAAATGCTCTTAAAAAAACGCCCCCTATTTCACTCTAAAACCCATCCCAACCTTCTACATCAAATTTCTACTCCTTAAAACTGAAACCCTGTTCTTCTTCAGTAGATAATCTCCCAGCAGAATACCCCAAGTTGGTTGCCAGCTACATAGCCTGTCCTGTCTCTCTTCTAATTAACAGCTCTATCAAGGTATTCATACATTCCTTCTCTGTGGAAAACAATCATCATCCCCTATATAAAGGAGGAACCTCCTCTGATATAACCAATTCCAGACTTATCACCATATTATTGCCTTTATCAAAAAATTTGGAGAAGTGCATTCACAAGCAATCTCTAACACATTCTTCAGGAAAATCTCCTGATGACACAGCATGGCTTTAGACCCACCCATTGCACTACCATGGCCTCATTAACTTTCATAGATACTATTAAAAAAAGCCAGAGACGAAGGCAAATCTGTTTCCTCTGTATTCCATGAACTATCTAAAGCTTTTCATCTAGCATCTCCCTAAAAACTCTTCTACAACCAAGTCTTCTCTTGGGCTATCACAACCCACACTACTGTGGTTTACTAGCTACTTAACTGACAGATACCTGTCGGTTAAATGGCTCTCCACTTTTTCCTCCTTCCTTCCATTCAATACTGGTGTGCCACACAGTTCCATTCTCAGCCCTCCACTCTAATATATTCACTAACAATTTACATAAATCTTGTCAGCAAGCTTTGCACATATAATACGCTGATGATTCTAACCTAATACGCACTTCTGACAACCTAATACATCTTCAGAGAATTACTCAAGAAGCCTTTAACTCTACTGAAAGTTGGCTACAGGATAATCACCTGCTACTAAATCCCAAAAAACAAAATTACTTCTTTTTCTCCAAAATCCCATTTACATGAAAAAAGCAACTTTAAATTGTTACCTTAAATAATACTATGACTGAAGTCACCCCACATAACAAAACTAATTGGCATGACAATCAATGCCAATCTTAAATTTGATTTAAATATTCACAACAGCATCAAGAAAACCCATAAAAACTAGGCTCCCTACATAGAATAAAGAAATTTGTTACAGATTCTGCAAAGGCAACTCTAGCTATCACTATCCCTATCCTATAAGGAGCCCCTGTCATGACCAACCTACAAGCCTCATTTAGTTTGAAAGTTGAAAAGAGCTATAACAAACTCGCTAGATTCACTTGCAACAAACCTTACCTTACCCACCACTGTTCAGCACTAAAAACACTTATCCAGCTCGAGCTTCCTCACCCCCTATCTTATACTCGGCTCACCTGAACACATAAAATTATCAATACCCCATCCACCTGTCCACCAATTAGACCCCTACTCCAACACTATCTTCCAAATCATTCCCTTCGACAACTGCTTACCATATACAAACCACAAAGGGCTACTGGTGTCAGTCTCTACTCCAATAGTATAGCTAGAGCTTGGAATAAAATTCCTATATCAGTCAAGTCTATCACGCACTTTCATCTTTTCAAATCATTACTAAAATAATTCTTCCCCCCTGTTGGCTTTGCCCCTGCACCTCATATGGAACATAGCTGTCTAACAACCTTCATCACCTTTCTTGTACCTCTTTTTAAGGCACTAAATCGCTTAACCTGCTTATCCCCCTTCTAATACCTCACTTTATTGTACTTAAAGTACTATGCCTACTTCTAATATGCGCAACCAAATTACTATTCCATCACTACCCTATTAACACTCAAATTGCTCATCTCATCTAATACCTCATTCAATTGTATTTCTTAAATTACTCTTACCTATCTTATAAACCACTCTTCTGTCTCTAAAGTCTCAATACAAGGCTTGTAGATTTCACGTTTTTGAATAGCAATACAAATTTTATTAACAATGTATATCAATATGAGAGAAGATTACTCTCACAGAAAAAGAATAAACTACAACGTGACATTTCCGATTTTAGATTGGGACACATCTTCACTTGGCCTAGGATTAGTAGGTCCACTGTCAGACCTAATGGACCTAATGGTTCTGGTGATAATATAGAGGTTGTGAGAACCATTGACAATAATCTTCCTTTATCTACAAATATCATTGATACACCATGTTCAAATGTGGTCACCCCAGCACCAACACCTGTTGTTGAAGTGGCATTTTCTACTATTAACAACCAACATTTGAAAGAGACTGTTGTTGATGAAGTGAATAAATCTAATGGGAACATTTTAGTTAGTAATAACGACAATAATGGTACTGCTGTGAATTGCACTTCTGATGTTATTATTGTATCGCACAGCTCTAATGACTCTCCAAATAGTGTTTCTCCAATACAACCTGTAGTACGTCCTAAGGTTAATATCCAATCTATACGTACTCCTGTTTCTGATAAGAATACTCATACTCATGTCAGTGCACCTCATGCTAATTTTGGAACAGGTTTTAATCTAACACATCCTTTTCCTATAAGGGAAGACAAGGGAGAAGGGAGATCCCGCTCTATGAGCAGAGGCAGACAGAAACGGAAGCAATCTTTCGACCGTCTTCCGAACAAGAACATCAAGAGGATGTGGGAAGACAAAGGGAGAATGAAAATGTAGCTTCTGATCTAGTCTTTAACCTCTCTTCTAGATCCCTCACTCCTGTTGAATTGTCTGTATTATCTAAAGGTCTTTCTTTTATTCCTACTACGAAGAGCATGTTTGAAGAAACGTTACGTGATTTTAAGCTTTACGTTAGGAATCTTTCCTTACGTTTAACTTTCGATAATGTTCCTGATAGGCAGCCCCCAAACAACAATTTCCAACGTCCTAGCACATTTACTCCACCTCTACATCCACTCAACAGCATTTAGCAAATTAGTAGAAGAGGATTTGTACAGGATGAGAGATGAGAAGCCTTGTAAACGATATGTTAAGTATAACTTAACTTTTAATGAAAATGAGGCTTTAAAGAAGTTAAGCACTGACCCTTTGATATGTATCAGACCTGCGGACAAGGGTGGTGGGCTTGTTATCATGGACATTTCAGATTATAACAACAGGATGCTATCCATGTTAAGTAATACACGTTTTTATACATTTGTATCCAGGGATTTGGTTGGGTTTTACTCCCACAGAGTACATTCCTTTTTACTAGGTCTTTTAAACAGTAAAATGATTGATTTTAATTTATTTACTTTTTTGGATGTGCCAACTCCTTTGATCCCCCTGATAAATGGTTTACCGAAGATACATAAGGATCCGTCAGATCCCCCTCTGACACCTATTGTTGCTGGCAAAGGGTGGATCACTGAACCCTCATCGATTTATATAGAAAAGCATCTGCGACCTGTAGTTGAAAGTAACAGGTACATTTTAAAAGACACTAGACAGTTTTTAATTGATTTATATGATTGTCTTAAAGATATGGCAGATACTAGTGATGTTACATTTGTAACCATGGACATACAATCCTTGTTTACAGTTATTCCCAATCAGGCTGGCATAGATATGATACATCGTTACCTTATTAGAGAATCTGACATGTCTGATGTTAAAGTCGATCTTCTCATTTCCCTTTTACAATTAGTCTTATACAATAATCTTTTTTATTTCCAAGGGAAATGTTTTTTACAAATAGATGGCGTAGCTATGGGCACTTCCTGTGCCAACAGCTACGCCAATCTATTCATGGCTCAATGGGAATTTGATCATATGTACCAATTACCAGCTTTTAATGAACATGTATTGTTCTACAGACGTTTCGTAGACGACCTTTTCTTTTTATGGAAAGGTACTATTAATCGTTTACATGCATTTATTGATGAGATCAATATGGCTACGCCATATCTTAAGTTCACTCATGAGGTCTCTGATACCAAAATTTCTTTTTTAGACATTTTTGTTGAAAAATTGCCTAGTGGACTTATTAATACAGGACTTTTTAGGAAATCATGCCATAGAAACACATTATTGCACCGTTGCAGTATGCATCCACAATATGTTTTCCGCAACATAGTTAAAGGTCAATCCATGAGGGTGTCAAGGTATAATCCTAGCCTAACAGGGTATGAACGTGACCTATATGATCTTAGTGAAAGGTTACTAGAATGGGGATATAGCAATTCAGATATAGCCATAGGCACAGTACGTCTTTTTGGATCCAGAGAGAGTATAGCAGCCCCTTATTTTTCTGCTCAGAGGGATATTGTAACACAGAACACATTTGATAATACGAACTTCAATAGAACAGCATTCTCCATATTTTATACCCATGATGTAGGGTTCATCAGGGAAGTTGTCAACTCTCACTGGAATGTTTTAATGGTAGATCCACACATTAAGGAGATTTTAGGTGATACACCATGTTTTAGATATAAAAACAAAAAGAATTTGAAAAGGATACTCTGTGATAAAGGGCAGCCTGAACCAATTCCCAATATTTTACATCATGGCACCCATCCCTGTGGCTCATGTAACTTTTGTTATTTTATTGATTCCACCAACAACTTCATACATCCGGTTACCAGATACAATTACCATTTTAAAGTGAATGGTGACTGTTCAACTTGTAATGTGGTCTATCTGGCCATTTGCCAATGTTGTGGGTCATTCTATGTTGGCAAGACCAATAGACGCTTGAAGGACCGGATACGTGAGCACCTTTACGGCATTAGGATGTTACAGAAGACCAATGCCCTAGCCAGACATGTCATGGAGTGTGGTATTAACCACACATTCAAGTTTAAGATTATTGAGCAGGTACATGTCAATGCTAGGGGAGGGGATATCAGGAACCACACAGCAAGCAGGGAGAACATTTGGATAGTAAGGTTTAGATCTGACATTCCACCTGGCCTTAATACTACGCTCTCTGTTAACCCTTTTTTGAAAATGAAGAAACTGAAAGTTTATGCATAAATATACAGTTCTTTATGTGTATATGTAGTCATTATTAGAGGCTAATCAACTATGCAGTTAGTTGCTACCATGTTTTTTCCTTTAAGAGAGTGATTGTGTTGTTTCATCTTATTACATCTAATTATTGCTGCTGATTGTTTGATTATTTGAATTTCCCGCTCTTTTGACTATTTAAACTGTCAGGGTTTTTGTATTTTTGTATTCTGAGTCTGAAGAAGCCATCTAAGGTGAAAGCGCTAACTCGTTCTGTCTTTTAATAAATTATTTCTGATTTTAACGCTGCAGTTTATTCCAGAGGATTTATATGCACAGAGTATTTCTACAAAGGGACAGTTGATTGCCTCAGCCGTGTTTGACTCCTATCATCTGTTTTATTTTATTTTTATGCTTCGTCTTTGATTACAGGAGTCATTTATTCCGTTTTTGTTCTATTTTTGTTACAAATTTTATTATGCTATGCTATGTATTCACTGAAACTGTATAATAAAATTTGTCACTGTAAATACTGATTGCATTAAACATGTAGCTTTTCTTCATGGGCCTCTGCCAAAAAAGGGCATCTGTGCCCAGTCGGACTTTGCTGGTAAACAAATGTCAATAGATAAATAAATAGGAAGGATCTTGGGCCTCAAAAATCTTGGCTGTCAGGAAATGCTAGAGTCATTCTCCCTGTACTCAGTGTTGTACAGACTCTAGTGGGGAGACTGATGCCTTTCCTTCCCTGTCCTAAGGGATCCTATTATCCAAGACATCCTTTTCCTCACTATGTCAGACACTACAGCCAGCAGTACAACAACAGATCTGAATCTACATCAGGGAATACATAAAACTAAATGGAGAGACAAGAGAACATAATGTAGCAGCTAATAATTTAGAAACTGTTTTGACATTGCCTTTCCCACCTTTCTTGTAGCAATAGGGAGACAAACAACTGGTTAGAACTTCTACTGTGTTTGGTTCTGTGCAACACTATCTCATTTGTATATGTGCATCCAAGGAGTGCAGTATGATTACCCTCTTGTTGTGTGGCTTGGGAAATAAGACAGGTAGTTGGAGGGCTTGACTGAGGGAAAAATCTGTCACTTCCTTACAGATAAAAGGAAGGATGTGTGCAAAGGTTACCCCATCCCTGTGAAAAACTAGGAAATGTTCTTTGCACATCAGTGCTTGGACTTCTGCCACTCTGCAAACAGAGGTGATAGCTACTATCAGGGTTGTTTTCTCAAGTCAAAAACCTGACGGAGACTGTAGTTACATGTTCAAAAGGTAATAGTTTAGGACCCGTGGAGGAATTCATCTTCTTAGGGGTCTCGGATGTAATGCTCCTTTTATAAACTGTATGAAAGGTAGGAGACATGCCGCTGGCAGATCCACAAACAAGCAGGCTGAGATGGCTGAAAGGTGTACTTTGATGAAAACAGAAGCCAATCCTGCATTGAAAATCACACTTAAGTACACAGTGGGTGTAAACAACTTGTGAAATACTTTTCTAGACTATATGAAGGGACGCATACTGCAGCTCTCAGATTATGTGTCCCAGGTAGGTAAGAGCCTAGCATTGAACAGCAGCATCCCTTCCCCAAGGATGATGGCTCAATAGGAGCAAAAAATAACTTTACTTTACTTCTTGTGTCATTTAAAAGGAGTACAATATTTGACAACTTAGAAAGCTATGATTGATATGTCACATTGCTTCTCCAGGAATGGTCTGCACCTGTTCCCTTTAGGCTTTCAAATACTGGCTAAAACACTGTTTACCTCCATAGGGCCATTTTAAGGCAATATTAGATGGCTACACCTACCAACATAATGAAACAAGTAAAGGGAAAATATAAAAGTGCTACTAAACAAGAAACTCCAGTCTTTGCAAGCCCTCCTTACCTTGGAGAACACAGACGTCTTTGTAGGGATAAAGACATGGTTTAAATCGGAATAGAGTACCCTGGCTGTGTAGGGCTATACTGCCTTCTTACACATTTATACCAGCTACTATGCAAGAAGGAAAATAAAGGTGGACGTATTTCAAGCTACATGCAGAAGAGACTCACATCAAGGCTCGTAAAGCAGCAGGATGCCTTAGAGCTTCTTCATGTACATCTCAACATCAGCAAAGTCTCTTACCATATTCTAGCTATGTACAGCACACCCTATATAACCCAGGAATGACATATCACCTACTTATATGAACTGGAGTCACTCAACATTAAACTCAATATCATCTTCCTGGGTGACTAACTACTCCACTATAGACTGAGAAACACACATCACCACTAGTATGCAAGCCCCGAGATTCCTGGACTTTGTTAACACAAACACTGTAGACCAACTAGTTAAGAGTACTCACTAGGGGAACATACCTGACCTTGTCTTCACAAATATGGACAAATTATGTAACATCTCTTGTAAACTCCTCGCTCATCAGGTCCAACCACAAAGCGGTCTCCTTCCAAATAAAACATAAAACAGAATCTCCACTGTCTCTAGAACTTTTAGAAATTTCTCCAAGGCAAACTTCCTACTTCTAAGAATACCTTGGCAAGTTTCAAATCGCTCCCAAACCCAGTAAACCATACTGCTTAGGTGGAAATGTTCAACGCTAACTTATATCAGCATGTAAACTCCTGCATAGAAGCAGTTGTGCCCAGTAGAAAACTCCTGCATAGAAGCAGTTGTACCCTGTAGAAACAAGCACAGGTTGAACCCTAAAAGCAAACCTCCCTGGTGGAACTAAAATATCAATAAGTTTTATAACAAAAGTAAAAACTCTAACCAAACATAAGATGTGCAACATCCAGCATGTTAGAAATCCCATCATTAAATTAAATAAGCAGTTCAGGAGCCTTAATTAAAACAACCAACGGCAAATATGAGTTAGGCCAAGGACAAAGTAAAGTTGTGTACACTTACTATAAATGTAGAAGTTTGAGTGTATTCACTGTTGCAGTCATCACCTGCAGGTTATCCCTGCTGTGGTAGCCCTCAGCCAGCCCGAATACCAGAGTCAATGTTCTTCTGTATCGGTTGCTGTCGCTTGCTGACTGACGTCGGGTTGTCAGTACTATAAAGCAAGGCAGCCAATGCCATTACATCAGTTTTTCTTACCCTAACCAGTCAGAAGCCCAAGGAAATATGGTAAAATGGTCCAGGTGGCTAAAAGCCACCGTGAGAAGCTTATGTCTCCCTAAAGAAAGAAAGATGATATAATGGGGGAAGGAGGGATGGAAACCAGGACTGCAACAGTGAATACACTCGAACATCTACATTTATGGTAAGTGTACACAACTGTACTATGTTCTTCATGTTTCACTTTTGCAGTCATCACCTGTGGGAGGATTCCCAAAGCTGAGGAGAGCGGTGGTAGGCTTAGTAAGAGACCTAGGCATGGGTCAGCATGCCCTGCAGAACTACAGAGGCAAACCCTGCCCTAGCCATAGAAAATAGAGGTAGGTGGTAATGCTAGGTAAAGGTATGGACAGAAGTCCAGGTGGCAGCTTCCAAAATGTCCCTGGTGGGAACTCCTCTGAGGAATGCTGTGGAAGTGGAGGCTGCTTTAGTGGAATGTTTTTGAACAGACTTGGGGGGGGGGGGTTCTCATGTAATCTGTAGCAGAAATGGATACAGTGTGATATCCATTTGGAAATGGTTTGCTTGGAAATCGGATTCACCTCTGCCCCGGGGCTGGTCTGTTTTTCTGTAGGGTTTAGTCCGGTCCAGATAATATCTGAGCTGTCTGTACATGTCTGGTGAGTGCAAAATTCTTTCCCCCTTGTTTTGAGGGTTAGGAAAGAAGGTGGGTAGATGTATGGCCTGGTTGAGAGTCACATTAGCTACCACCTTGGGCATAAAGGAGGGATTAGTCCTCAGGGAGACCCTGTCTGCATGGAAAATGATGAAGGGCTCAATGGCCATCAGTTCTGAAACCCTTCTGGCTGAGGTGATAGCTAGGAGAAAAGCAGTCTTCCAGGAGAGGTATCTTAGTTCTGCTGAAGCAGCAGGTTCGAAGGGTGGTAAGGTTACTTTTTCCGAAACATAATTCAGGTCCCAGGCTGGTGTGGGTGGCCTTCTGGGAGGTCTGATATTGGAAGTCCCTCTGAGGAATTGTTTAATCAAAGGATGGGAGAGAACAGGGGCTGCTCTGTCAAAATGAACTGAAATGGCTGAGGCATGGGTTTTAATAGAAGAGAAAGAGAGGCCACTATTACGTAGCTCCGCCAGGTAGTCCAGGATAAAAGGGATGGAAGGTCGTGAGGTACTGCCCCCTCTGGAGTGGCTCCAAGAGCAGAATCTTTTCCATTTTCCTGCCTAAGACTTTCTGGTGGTGGGCCTTCTGGCCTCTATGATAATGTCTAGGACCTGTTTGCTTAACAGGAGCCCCTTGTTTGCCTTTAGAGTATTAGCCATGCTGATAGTTTGACAGTCAGCAAGTCTGGGTGCAGCATCCCCCCCCCCCCCATCTGAGTCAAGAGGTCTGAGATCAGGGGAAGCTGCGTGGGAGGCTGTAATGTCAGGTTGTGCAGTAAGAGGTACCAATGTTGTCTGGGCCAATCTGGAGCAATGAGGAGGGCCTTTGGTCTCTCCTCCCTTATTCTGATCAGTACCTTGGGAATAAGAGGCAGAGGAGGGAATGCGTTCACAAAGAGAGTGTTCCAGGGGAAGGTAAAGGCATCCACCTTCCACGCTAAGTGGTGATACTCCCTGGTACAGAATTCTTTCAGCTGATGGTTGAGATGTAAAGCACAGAGATCCACCTCCGGAGTCCCCCACTTCTGAGTGATTTGTAAAAAGATTTTTCTGTGGAGCTGCCATTCGTGGGGGTCTAGCAAGTTTCTGCTTAAGTGGTCTGCCAGGGTGTTGTTGATCCTTGGTAGGTATTGGGCTATTAGGTGTAATCCCATGGAAGAGGCTGTCAGCCAGACGCTCATGGCTAGCCTGCACAGAGGGTAAGATTGGGTCCCTCCCTGATTGTTGATGTACCACATTACTGTGGTATTGTCTGTTTTGATAAGGAGAACCCCCTGGCTTGAGATGGAGTTTGAAAGATGGCACAGCCTTTTGTGCTGCCATCATTTCCTTCTGGTTGATGTGTAAGGGAAGTTGCTGGGCATCCCAACAACCTTGGGTGCACCTGCCTTCTACGTGAGTGCCCCAAGCAATGTCTGAGGCGTTGGTTGTAATGGTCTGCCTGGTTGGGTGGAGGGTGAAGGAAAGACCCTTGTTCTTGGCACAGGCCCATACCCATCAGAGAAACTCGGCCCTTATACAGGGGATCAGAGGGAGAAAGGTCTCTAGAGGCTGAGCGTGCTGACACCAAAGGTTCTTTAGATACCACTGAAGTTCTCAAGTGAAGCCTGTCCAGAGGAATTAGAAGGATGCAAGATGTCATGTACCCCAAGGCTTGCAGGAACTTCCTCACAGTGAGGTGACTTCTGGAAGCCAGCTGGGTAAAGTAGAGAGGCAGGAAGCTCTGCATTTCTGGGGATAGGGAGGCCATTTGGGATGCTGTGTCCAGCAGTGCTCCCAAGAAAATTATCTTCCTGGAGGGTGTTTGCTTTGATTTCTTCTCGTTGATGGTGTACCCAAAGGAGATTAGGAGGGTTTTGACAAAGAGGAGGTCCTTGAGTAACTTTTCTTTAAACTATGCCTGAATGAGGCAGTCGTCCAGATACGGGTAAATCTGTATATTTTTCTGTCTGCAAAAGGCTATGGCCAGGATTAAGCATTTGATGAATACCCTGGGAGCAGTAGATAAGCCAAAGAGTAGCGCAGAGAACAAGTGTTGTGAACCTGCTCTGAAGCGAAGGAATTTCCTGCAGGATTCCCTTATGGGGATATGGAGGCAGGCATCTTTTAGATCTAGGGTAACTAACCAGGCATTTTTGTCAGCATAGCAGCAGCTGTTGCAAAGTTTGCATTTTGAATTTGGGGACCATCAGGGAGGTGTTCAGAATGGATAGATTCAGGATTGGGCACCAACTGCCCTCTTTTCTGGGAAAAAGGAATAGTCTGGAATAAAAAACTTTGCCTGTTTGATCTGAGGGGACAGGTTCTAATGCCCCTTGGGATATGAGAGTTTGGACTTGTTTCAATGCCTCTGCCCACTGATTTGGAGGTAAGCCTGGGTACCCTCTTGGAATTGGAAGTTTGTTGAAGGAGAATTTGTATCCCTGAAAAATGATCTTTAAGACCCATTGGTCCTTTGTTACAGAAAGTCAATTTTCTTTGCAGAGGGAGAGCCTTCCTCCTAGCTTTTGGTGAGTGAAAGGAGGGCTGAGGGGAGAGAGGGAGTCATTGAGAGTTTTTGCCATAGACGGATGGCTTAGAACTCCCTGCCTTTGGAGTTGGAGTGGTCCACTGTTGGTTCATAGGTAGGTACTAGGCTATCGGCTCTGGGACCTATACAAGCCCAGCCAAAAAGGTACCCTGGCTTTTGCCAGCCAAAAAAATTATTTTCCTGTGCCACTGTCGAGCAGAGCCACGAGGTGATCTCCGGGGTGAATTTCCTATTTCCCATCCAATCATCAAGATTTTTCTTGAGTGCTAATGAGGAGCTTTGTTTGATAAGATAGGTAGTTTATTCCAGAGTATGGGAAATCTCTGGGACAGGAATCTATCCCTCCAGCATGTTCTGTTTATTGTGGTGACAAGGTTTAGGTTCCTACATCGTGTAGCTCGGAGGGATTGGGATTTCTTTAAGTGGAGCATGTCCAACAGCTCTGGGTTTGACATAGCTTTGTATGTTAGGCAGAGATCATCTCTGAGTAGGCGATATGCGACGGAGTAAAGCTGGAGTTTTTTGAGACGGTCTGTTTGAGGCCGGTAATCCTCTTTGTGAGGTATTTCTTCAGCCTTTCCAGTTGTTGTAGATGTTTTGTGAGGTACATACCAACATTGCACTCTATAATGGGTCTAATGAGTGATGAGTAGAGGGGAACAATGACCTCTTTTTCTGGATGAGAAACCTTTTGTGATGAGGTGTGCCACGTAGAAGGATTTCCTGACTACTGTGGCGATGTGATTATCAAAGGAGAGACTACTGTCCACCAGTGTCCCAAGGTCTCATCACACTTTCGGTGTTAAGTATACTACCGCTTATGTTGTAGTTCATGGGTACAGAGTTTTTACCAAAGGGGATGACAATGCACTTTTTGGCACTGAGCTTGAGGCCATGGCTTTGACACCAGGCATCTGTCTCAGTGAGGTCCTTTTGTAGGATGTCCACATCGTTAGAAGTTTCGATTATGGCTCCTAGTTTGCAGTCATCTGCGAACTTCGTTAGCCAAAGACCTTCTGTGTTAGCCTGTACTTCAGAGAAGTAGATACCAAACAGGAGAGGACCCAGGACTGAACCCTGTGGTACTCCACCTGTCACTGGTCTGAAGTCGGATTTGGAGTCTGCTACTTTCACAGTGTGGGTTCCGTCAGTGAGCCAGTTGGCAACCCATCTTGTGACATAGGGATTTATAACTAGTTTAGTGAGTTTATCTATAATTCCAGAGTGGGGGATGGTGTCGAACGCCTTGGCAAGATCTAGACAGGCTGTGTGAACCACCTTACCCTTGTCTATGGCTTTGGTGATTGCTTCAAAGAAGTCTATCAGGTTTAGGAGACGTGATCTGCCTTTTACAAACCCGAACTGGGTGGGATCCAGAGTTTGGAGATTACCAATGTCTTTGTTTATAAGCTCCATGATGATACGTTCCATGGCCTTGCAGACCAGGCTTGTCAGGCTAATGGGGTGGTAGTTCCCGGGGTCCGTGGTGGCTCCCCCCTTGTGGAGTGGGATAACCGCTGCTGTGCACCATTCAGCAGGCACAAAGCCTGAGGTGAGGCTATGATTGAACATGGTACTTAGGTGAGGTGCCAGTTCGTTCTGTAGTTCATGTTGAAGGCAGCCTAGGATGTTGTCTGGTCCCATGGATGCTGTGTTCTTGGCTTTGGAGAGTGTAGTTTTTACCTGTGCAGCCATGATTACAGGAACTTTGCATTCTTCCGGTATAGAGATGGGCTCTTTAGGGGGTGAGGGGGGGGTAAAGTTAGCACTGAACCTATCTGCCAGGATGTTGGCAATATCAGTTGGGTCTGTATATTTAGTGCCATTGTGCTGTAACTCAGAGCAGAGTGTTGCCATCGAGATTCTTGACATAGCTATAGAATGCTTTGTGGTTGTCTTTAGAATCAGTGGCGATTTTGTTTTCGTACCTAGCTTTGGAGGATTTTATCAGGGATCGCAGCTTCTTACTGAGGCTGACCAGGGAGCTCATCCACTAGTGGGATTTTACTCTCTTTTGCAAGAGTTTCTTCCTTCTGTTGTACAGTTTGTTTATGGCAGTGGACCACCAGATTGGCTTCCTTTTTTGGAGAATAGCGCGATCCATGCACTCATGTAAGTGCTTATAAAGTGCAATTGTGTAGGATTCAGTAGTCGTAACTGTACTGTCCATCTCCATGGGTGTCATGAAGTTCACCACTTCTGTCTTAAGAAGCATGAAGTTGGCTTTGGAGAAATTTTTTTACCATGCTTTCCTTAATGGGGGGTGGAGGCAGGATGTGGATATCTAGGGTAATTAGCTTATGGTCGGATCGGACCAATGAGGCATTGACTTCAAGTGTGGAACACCGGTCACTCATATTGGTAATGACTACATCTAGGATATTGTTGCCCCTGGTGGGGGTGTGGATAAGTTGATCCAGGGCATTGGAGTTTATGAATTCCAGAAAGCGTTGAGCGAAGAAGTTGGTACACGAGTAGTTTTCCCAGTTAATGGTGGGGTAGTTGAAGTCGCCCATTATTAGGGTGTTTGGCCGAACCCTAATATTTTCCAGTACATCAAGAAAAGAGGAGTGGGAATCCTGGGGCATGGTGGGTGATCTGTAGCAAGCTACAATTTGGATTGCAGTTTTGCCCAGAGTTAGTTGCATTTGGATAACCTCGGCTGCATTATGCTGAGCAACTAGCCTGGAGGTGTGGATATCCTTAATGAATATGGTCACACCTCTGTCTTTGGTGTTCCAGTCCAGGTTACATGGCCGAAAAGTGTGGTAGGAGTTATAGCCTGGTAGTGCAGGGGTGCTCTCTGGAGCCTTGAACCAGATCTCAGTCACTGCACAGATATCAATGTTCTCCATTTTAAGGAGTGCCTCGAGTGAGTGCATTTTGAGATTTAGACTTCTAGTATTGAGTAACATCACCCTCAGTTTTTAATTGCCTGTTCCTGTTACGGTGGTGAATTTGTCATTTGAACCTTGCCTAAAAAAGGCACTACAGGGTCGGCAAGAACCTTAGCCAGTATCTGGAATCCCAGGGGTGACAGGTGCAGGCCATCTCTGGCAAAGCATCATGGTCTGTCGACCATGTCATCCCAGGCAGACAGATACTGGGTCCCTTTAGAATGGCACCAGAAGCTTAGCCAATTGTTGAAGTCGATCATTTTGTCCTTGTACTGCAGCATCATTCTGGGTGATGGCAGAATGCTACTCAGGGCTAGGGCCATACCTGCCTGGGCTACAAGATCAGAGAGCTCTTCCATGTCTCTTTTCAAGTAGTCCACGGAGGTACGTCTTAGGTCGTTCACACCAACATGGACAATGACAGTCATATTCGTACTTGTTGTGGAGTAACATGAGTGCGTGGGTTATGTGGCGGATCCTGGCATCAGACAGGCAGCTGACAGTAACCTTCTCCTTGTTTAGCCTGGTGAGTGGGACGTCAGTGTGCCTGACTACAGAGTCGCCTATGACTAGTGTGTTGGGTAAGTTGTTTTGCCTTATTGGCTGTGGTTGAGTGGCACACTGAGTCTGTGGGCTATGTATCATTTGGGTTGTGTTAGGGGGTGGAGGTTGCTTGCATTTCTGCTTTGGAGGTCTCTGTTGCTTGAGAAGATTATTAGTGAGAGCCTCCACGAATGTTTTTGTGTTTCTATGTGATGGATTTTGGTGGTGTAGATTTAGTGAGACTATGTGAAGAGTGTGGTGTTGTGCAAGTGTTTACCTTCTCCTCTTGACTGTCAAGTTTAGTCTTGATTGGAGAGAGCTTCACCTCCAGTTTGGCTAGATAAGTGCATCTCTCACAGGTTGTAGCCTTGGGTGGTAGGAGGAGAGGGTTGTCTGTATACATGAGGCAATTTCTACATTGCCCCAAGATGCCCAGATTCAACAGATAGACAGGAGAGAACACTGGGAGCTGACTCTTGGACATGCCTGAATAAAAAAACTATTTTCCTCTAGATAAGTGAGGAAGTGAGTACAAGAGCTGTTTTTCTCTAAGCAAGTGAGGAACGTAAGTGCCAAAACTGTTTTCCTCTAGGTAATGAGGAAGGTTGAGTGCTGTACTAATTAGTAGGTTATTTAGTGCTTACAAGTTCTGAACAAGTGCTGATCACGAATAAGCAAATTCAAGTGCTAAAAGTAAGAATCTGTATCTGGGCTAAACTAGTTCCAGAAAGGGGGAAACAAGTGCAAATGTGGGCTTTTAAATCAGAAAGTTGAGAGAGATGGAAAAACTGCCCAAACGGTCAATAGCCACAATTTCTGGGCCAGAACCACTCCTTATGTGGTAGATAGGTTACCTAGTGCTTACCACTCCCACTGATAAGCTAGAAGGCTTCCCTCCAACACAGAAAGCTGCTGTCCCTGGGATAGGGCCTGGGTGGTCTGTCCCTGCGGGGCTTACCTTGCTCTGTCTGCTAGGTGAAGGAAAGGACCAGTGTTTTGAGGGAAAATTCCTGCTGAACCTAGGAGGTTGTACTTGAAAGAAATCTTTAACTGTTTGCACAGATTTTGCTTTGGCTTCCATCTTTTTAAGCACCTCTTCTGCTTTTACTTCAAACAAGCGGTCCTTATCCAAGAGTGCATCAATTAATTTAGATTTGACATGATCAGGGACAGGTTGTTCCTTCAACCATGCATGTCTCCTAATGACAGACCCTGACACTGCTGCCCTGCTTGAGGCTACTAGGGCATCATATCCACAGTGTAATGAGTGTTTGGCCACTTGACAAGTAGAGTGCAGTAAATCTGCTAACTCTTTCAAATTGGCACAGTCAGGAAAGTTTGAAATCCTTTGCTTTAATAGTTCCAAAGTGTGTTGTTGATATTTTAACATGTAGAACTGACAATTGAGTGCTCTGACAGCTAAGGTTGCAGAGGTGTATACTTTTTTACCCCATCTGTCCAGAGCTCTGGAATCCTTGTCAGAAGGAACAGGATTCTTTGCAGAACTAGCCTTAGCTCCTTTTGGTCCTTTTGTAATGACCTCTGGGTCTGCAGCAGGATTTCTGTACAGGTATTTGTGAGAATCCGGTACTCTATAATACCTGTCAGATTTACTGGGAGCAGGTGGGAGGGCGTCAGGAGCTAAGCTGGAGTCATGGAAGACATCATCCACCACCTCTATGATAGGGGTGATGGCCAAGGGTCTGTGCTGGGGCAGGTCTAGAAACTCTTTTAGTCTTTTCTTAGACTGAGAGAAGTCCTGGGATTCCCAGTGGAAATGTTCCCGGAAGGTGTGATGGGTTTCCCCAAAAGAAAGATCCTCTGGTGGGGAGGCAGAAGGAATGGATTCCTCTGCATCTGAATCTTCATAAGCAGTCAGAGGTTGTTGTTCCTCTTCAAAATCTGAATAATCAGACTCCTCAGAATCCTGTTCTATCAGTATTTTAGGAGAAGGGTCTCTTTTCCTTTTAGAAGTTGTGGCCTGACTACCCCTGATAAGGGAGATAAGATCCTCCACCATTTTAAACATTTGAGCTTGGGGTGGTGGAGCAGGAGAAAGATGGTGGCCAGAGGTAGATTTCCTAGGAGTGGCCTTGTTTCTAGGCCTAAGAGTATCCATCGGTCTAAGAGAAATGGTAGCTGGAAGAAAAAATGTCTGTTTTTGTCTAGATTCAGTAGTGCAAATACCTCCTCGGAAGCCGGTGCCTGCATCGAAGCTCCAGACCCAACCGATGCAGAGACAACCAAAGGCTCAGAAAACGAGTAAGATTTCTGCAGCACACTGGATTCCAAAAGGGTCTTGGTAGAGGCCTGCAAAGGTTTCCGATCGGGCATCAGGGGCTGCGAAAGCACCTCACTGAATTCTGGAGAGCCAACGACCTACTTAGCGGTAGAGTCGTCGGAAGGCTTATCTTTATCTTCATGTTTTTTCGGAATGTCTACAAATTGTTGGCTGATGGACGCCATTTTGGAATGCGAAGATAGAAGATGAAAATACCTAGCTACAATAAGAGCTCTACGACGAATGGTTCTTGTGTTAAAGAAGGCACAGAACTGGCAATGGGGGACATCATGGTTTGGGCCTAAACAAGTGACGCAGTATGAATGGAAGTCTCGGTCTGGGATTTGCTTTCCACAGGTGAGACAATTGTTAACTTTTTCGGACATCGGTTAATGCAAGAAAAAAGGATCCCCAACGGGGTACGTAGCTTTAGACGTTTTCAGCTGTAATTCAAACTCTGGTAGTGACCGACCGGCACACTTGCGAACTGCTTCTGCTACGGGCTCCACAGCAAGAAAGACTGATGTAATGATATCAGCTGCCTTGCTTTACAGCACTGACAACCTGACGTCAGTCAGCAAGCGACAGCAGCCGACACAGAAAAACACTGACTCTGGTATTCGGGCTGGCCAAGAGCTACCACAGCAGGGATAACCCACAGGTGATGACTGCAACAGTGAAACACAAAGAACATCCACAAAGCCTTGTTCAACTATGTCTGTAATGTCAAAAGCACTGCACAGCAGTGCGCTGAGCTGACTGTAAATGCCATTCCCTATACTGAAGCTAAAGGTACAACAAACCTGTTGGCCAATAAATTCAGCTCCAACTTTATCCCCCTCCTCACCTGCAAATATCTCAAGAAATATCAGAAACCAATATGCCCCAGCTATCACACAGGACCAAGTTCTGAAAGCTCTCACAAAAGTCAAAAAATACTGGAGACTTCCAAGATGGCAACACACTGATCAACAGTTTAACTTCAGCTCTCTCAGTCTGAAAACAGTAACTGATAAACAACAGCCAGTGATATTGTCAGCTTGAGTAAAATTCAGTTACTGGCTAGTAAGTACACTGCCTGGATGCCAGCAAAGAAGAAACTAAGAGAGCCTGATGACAGAAAATCAACTAGAAAAGGTGAAGAGAAAACACTGACTGAGAAGAATCCTGCAGTTTTTCAGCAAGAAGCAGTTCAAGCTCCAGCTTTGGTGCAAGACATGGTTTCCAGTAGTCTAAAAAAATAAGTCACATCTTCTCAGAGCTGACTAAAATAAATGATACACTGAAGGAGTATATCAACTCAAATAAAAAAGGCTGGGAAAATGGAAGAAGCTTTAAACAGATATTCAGATGAACTGATAACACTGCAAAAATCAGAGGTCAAAATAAACAAAAGGCTGGTTGAGGAAGAGACTGCTCAAGAAGATATGTTTCAAAAAATGGTAGAATTAGAGGACAGAGCACATAAGAAAAATCTAAGATTTACTGCTGTACCAGAGAGACAAGAAGGAAAGCACAGTTATGTACATACCATAAATGTAGATGTTCGAGTGCATTCACTGTTGCAGTCATTACTCTTGGGTTATCCTGCCGGCAGGCTACCCTCAGTCGGCCAGAATTCCAAAGTCTAGGTCCGGCGTCGGTTGCTGTCACCTCTTCCCTGACGTCAGTGCACCAGGGGTATAAAAGATGCAGCCGACGCCATTTTCTTCCGTTTTTCTTGCCCCAGATGTCAGGTGCCCCAAATTGGTAGGCTGAAAAATATACCAATAAGAAATGCATGCACAAAAATAACATTTCCTTCATCTACAAGCAAATGCACCAAATAGGTTGTATAGGATAAAGAAGTGCAGATAAGTCCCAGCAAAGAGAAGGGGGATAGTGGGTGGGTAACCTGGACTGCAACAGTGAATACACTCGAACATCTACATTTATGGTAGGTACACAACTGTACTATGTTCATCATGTTTCACTGTTGCAGTCATTACTCTTGGGTAGAATCCCAAAGCTGAGGATGGGTGGCTGGGCTAAATAGGATTAGGAGAGGCTATGAGGCCCTGCAGAACTGCAATGGCGAAGCCTGCTCTGGACTTGAGAGGCAAGTGGTAGTGCTTTGTAAAGGTGTGCACTGAACTCCAAGTTGCAGCCTCTAAGATATCTTTGGTTGGTACTCCTCTGAGGAAGGCTGCTGAAGTGGCTGCTGCTCTGGTGGAATGAGGCCTAATGCCCTTAGGCACTGATTTGCCATGTTGAAAATAGCAGAAACGGATGCAATGACCTATCCATTTAGAAATAGTCTGTTTTGAGATAGCCTTTCCTTGTGATCGTGCAGCATATGACACTAAAAGTTGCTCAGTCTTTCTGAAAGCTGTAGTTCTGTCCAAGTAGAAGCGCAACTGCCTGTGTATGTCCAAAGAATGCAGAATATTCTCACCCTTGTTCTGTGGATTTGGGTAAAAGGTAGGCAAGTGAATGGTTTGGTTGAGGGCCACACTGGACACCACCTTAGGCATAAATGTAGGGTTTGTCCTCAGAGAAACCCTGTCTGGATGAAAAATGTTGAAAGGTTCCACAGCCATGAGTGCTTGTAACTCCGAAACTCGCCTTGCAGAGGTTATTGCTAGGAGCAGAGCTGTTTTCCAGGATAAGAATTTTATATCTGCTGTTGATGCTGGCTCAAAAGGAAGCAGTGTGAGTTTTTCCAAAACATAATTGAGGTCCCAGGCCGGAATTGGTGCTCTCCTTGGAGGACTAATGTTTTTGGCCCCTCTGAGGTACTGCCTTATTAAAGGATGAGAAAATATAGGTGGTTCTGTATTGTAATGTGCTGAAATGGCAGAGGCATGAATCTTAAATGACTAAAAAGAAAGGCCTTTGTTCAGCATCTCAGTTAGGTATTGTAAAATCTGAGGAATATTTGGTACAGACGTGTCAATGCTTTGTTCCTGGTTCCAAGCACAGAATCTCTTCCATTTTTATGCATAATATTTTCTGGTACTGGGCCTCCTGGCCTCCAAGATAACATCCATAACAGCTTTTGAAAGAGGAGTGTTCTGAATGGCTACATTATCCGCCATGCTGCCAGATTTAAGGTCCTGAGTTGGCTGTGCAGGATAGGATTGTTTTGTTGGGTCAGCAAGTGAGAAGTTTGAGGCAATATCCATGCTGGACCTTGAGACAAGCTCTTTAGGACTGGGTCCCAGTGCTGGCGTGGCCAGTCTGGTGCAATCAGTATCATTTTTGGCTTCTCCTGTCTGACCTTTAGGAGTACTCTGGGAAGGGGAGGCAGTGGGGGAAAAGCATATACTGTTAGATTTTTCCAGCTGAATGATAGGACGTCCACTTTCCATGCTTGCTTGTGATAAATCCTTGTGCAAAATCTCTGCAATTGACAGTTGTGAGGGGAGGCAAATAGATCTATGTCTGGGCATCCCCATTTCCTTATTATCATGCTGAAGACTTGTGGATCCTGTTTCCATTCGTGGGGATCCATGAAGTTTCTGCTTAGCTCATCTGCCAGAGTATTTGTTTTTCCTGGCAGGAACTGTGCTTGCAAGTGAACTTCAAAAGCCAATGCTGTGTCCCATAAGTTCATTGCTTGTCTGGAGAGGGGGTAGGAATGTGTACCTCCCTGCTTGTTTATGTACCACATGACCGTAGGGTTGTCTGTCTTTATCAGTAACTGTCCTGGATGAAGCAGGTGCTTGAAAGCTGTCAGGGCATTTTGAACAGCTAGCATCTCTTTTTGAATCATGTGAAGATGCATCTGGTTTGCAGGCCATGTGTCCTGAATACATTTTCCTGCCATATGGGCCCCCCAGGAATAATCTGACGCATCCGTTATCAGTGTCTGTCTGGCTGTGGGTAAACTGAATGGCAGACCCTTCTTGTGGTGAGAGGCTTCTGCCCACCATCGAAACTCCTGTTGTAGGCAGGGAATGAGTGCAATTACTGTCTCCAGGCTGTGGCAATGCTGAGTCCAAACACTTTTCAGATACCATTGTAGTTTCCTCATATGCAGTCTGGCATATGGAATTAGTAGAATGCAGGATGCCATGAAACCCAAGGCCTGCAGGATTTTCCTTGCAGATAAGTGGGTTTTTGTTGCCAATTTCTTGAAGTAAGTAGTCAGTTGTTTTTGCTTGTCTGCTGTGAGTTAAGCCATCTGGGCAGTTGCATTTAAGCTTGCACCCAGGAATATTATCTCTTGAGAGGGCACTAGTTTTGATTTCTTTTCGTTTACTGTGTACCCTAGGCCAATTAGTAATCTTTTTACAAACGCCAGATGCTTTATAAGAGTGTCTTTGTTCTCTGCTTGAATTAGGCAGTCGTCCAAGTAGGGATACATTTGAATTCCTTTTTGTCTGCAAAACGCAATTACTGGTGCCAGGCATTTTGTGTAGACCCTGGGCACAGTAGATAAGCCAAAGGGCAGTGCAGAGAATTGGTAATGCATTGAGCCAGCTATGAATCTGAGGTATCTTCTGCAAGATTGTCTGATTGGGACATGCAGGTAAGCCTCTTTTTGGTCCAAAGTTACGAGCCAAGCCCTCTTGCCCAGCATGGGCAGTAGCTGCTGTACAGTCAACATCTTGAATTTTGGAACTTCCAGAAACGTATTTAGTATCGACAGGTCCAGAATTGGTCTCCAGGTTTTGTCCTTCCTGGGTACTAGGAAAAGTCTGAAGTAAAATCCTTGCCCCTGCTCTTGTTGTGGTACTTGCTGAATGGCCCTCATGTCCATGAGGGCTGTAATTTGCTTTTGTGCCTCTGCCCATTGATAGTGTGGCAGGTCTGGCATGCCCTTTGACCTTGGTAGAGTGTGAAAATGGAACCTGTAGCCTTGGGACACTATGTTCAGAACCCATTTGTCTTGGGTAACCATTTGCCAATTTGATGAAAAAAGTGCTAGTTTCCCCCCTAAGGGGGGCTGTCAAAAGAAAACTGCTTGGAACTGGTAGAGGAAAGTCATTGGGACTGTTTCCTGTAAGGTTGTGATTTGTCTTCTCCGCTTTTGGAGGTAGGAGCACCCCATTGTTTAGGCCTGTATGAGCCTTGGGGCGGAGATCTGCCTCTGGGACGCATGTATCTGCCTCTTTGTGGTCTGTCTGAGACTGGAAAGGACCAATTTTTAGAAGGCCAGTTCCTGCTAAACCTGGGTGGCTGTACTTGTAAGAAATCCTTGACTGTCTGCATGGATTTTGCTTTATCCTCCATTTTTTTCAACACCTCTTCTGCTTTAGTACCAAACAAAGTATCATGCTGTAATGGTGCATCTAATAATTTTGCTTTAACATGATCAGGCAGATTCTGTTCCTTTAACCAAGCATGCCTTCTAATAACATAACCTGTAACAGTGGCCCTGCAAGAGGCCTCCAGTGAATCATAACCACATTGCAAAGTATGCTTTCCCACTTGTTCATTTGCATGCAATAAATCCTGCAATTCCTTGTTCTCTGAACATTCAGTATTTGTCAACATTTTCTATTTAAGTAGTGACATTAAATATTGCTGATATTTAAGCTTATGAAACAGACAATTTAAAGCCCTTACAGCCAGGGTGGCAGAAGTGTAAACTTTTTTCCCCCATCTGTCTAGAGCCCTAGAATCCCTATCAGAGGGGACAGGGTTTTTTTGCAGTGGAAGCTTTAACCCCCTTGGGACCCTGAGAAATAGTTTCTGGGTCAGCAGTGGGGTTTTTATAAAGGAATTTATGAGAATCCGGGACCCTGTAGTATCTGTCTGGCAGAGCAGGTGCAGCGGGTAAAGAGTCAGGGGACAGACCGGACTCTAAAAATACATCATCTACAATGTCTAGAACAGGTGGAATAGCAAGGGGTTTGTGCTGAGGAAGAAGCAAAAAGTCTCTGAGCCTTTTCTTAGATTCAGAATAATCTTGGCTCTCCCAGTGGAAATGCTCCCTCATAGTATGCAGTGTTTCCCCAAAAGAATAATCCTCAGGAGGAGAGGCTGAAGGAATGGATTCTTCAGCATAAGAATCCTCATAGGGAAGCATGGAGTAATCCTGTTCAGGAGAGGAATCAGAGGAAATAGATACCTGATCAGAAGAATCATACTCTGTCTCTTGCCTAGGCCTCTTATCAGGAGGGGGATGGGAGCCCCTGATCAAAGTAATTAGGTCTTCGGCCATTTTGAGCATCTGTTTTTTAGGCACGGAAGTCTGAGTAGGAGAATGCTGTACTTGTTTATTTGTCTTTAGAGCTGCTTTATTCATTGTCTTTGAAGCTGAAGATGACTTAATATATAACTGTGTAGGTCTGAAGACACCCTCAGAAGCCGATGACTGCTCAGCGGCTTCCGAACCCATCTGAGGGAGTGATTTCCGAGTGTCCAATACCTTGAGTATCCAGAGGCCCAGTCGGCTCCATGTGGGAGTCGATAGCGGCCTGTGGCTCTGAGGTAGCGGGCGCCAGGGGCTGCGAAAGTGCCTCACTGAGAACCGGCGACTGGCCTAGTAGAGGCTTCGTCGTCAGTTTTGGACCTCGGATGCCTATCCTTGTCCTTCTCCTTGCGTTTTTTGTAAACTCCGGTTGTCGGCTGTTCCAACGTCATTATATAATTAAATCTTCAGCCAAAGTAATGAAATGCAAAATTGAACCGACACTTGATAGTGCGTTGGTTAAATCTAGCACAAAACCGACAGCTAACAACGTTGTGATCAGGGCCTAGGCAAGGAATAAAGTAAGAGTGAAAATCCTTATGAGGTATTTGCTTCCCATAAGAAATACAATTGTTAACTTTTTCTGACATCGGTCTGGAGCACGAAAAAAGTTTCAATGGGGTACTTAGCTTTAATGAAGACTTTGGTTCTGAAATTCGGATTTGAAAATCACAGGAGTCGGACGACCGGCACTTGCAAACTGCTTTTGCTTCGGACACCGTGCGGCAAGAAAGACTGGAGAAAATGGCGTTGGCTGCATCTTTTATACCATTGGCGCACTGACTTCAGGGAAGAGGCGACAGCAACCGACGCCGGACCTATACTTTGGAATTCTGGCCGACTGAGGGTAGCCTGCCAGCAGGATAACCCAAGAGTAATGGCTGCAACAGTGAAACATGATGAACATCAGACTATTAATTTTATGAAACCACAAATAAGTAAATGGACTGGTATTCCACAGCAGGGCCTTTTAATTGAAAGGGCACACCATGTGTATGCTCCAAAGGTGGCAATGAGAAAGCAGCCAAGACCTTCACTAATGAAGATGCAAACCTGCCAGCAGAAAGAGTTGATCCTGACAAAACTGTGGCAAAAAGGCAAAGTATTAAAAGTTGGAGACAGTAGGTACTTGCAGAAAATAATTATTCACTGTACACCAGGCAGAAGAGAAACAGGTTTATTCCAGTAATTAGGGAATGTCAAGAGGCAGGTGTGAGATTCAAGCTGCTGTATTCTGCCATCTTCAGAATATTAGAAAGAACTAAGCATGTGAATTTGATAAAAAAAAATATTTCAGGATGGATATTCAGCTGAGTATCGGGGACAAAGGAAATGAAAAGTACCTATACCAATTGCTAAAAGAGCTCCAATAGTAATAGAAGAGGAAAATAAAGATAATAATGGTAGATTTGTAATAGTAAGGAGCTACTGCCAAGGAAGGAGGATTACGTTGGCATGTATTTATATTCCACCTAAAACTGCTATTATGGAGCTTAGAAAAACTGGGAGAAATAATAAGCTTTCAGCAGGGGAATATTATTTACAGGTGGGTACTAGAATTTGATTTGCAACAATGAGGATGTATATGGGTGGCCTAGAAGGGAAAATATAACAAGAGAGGGTAGATTTCTCAAGAAAATTATGAAACTATTTTGTATGGAAGATGCAAATTCAGTAGTAAGAGCTCAGAGAGAATTTACATATTATTCACCAAGGTACAATAACTGGGCTAGATTAGACAGAAATTATATTTCACAGAAATGTGCATTATACTGAGAACTTTGACACACATCCAATAACAATTTCAATTCATGAGCCAATAATTACTACGACAGAATCCAAGGTAATGAAGTAAAGATGAGACACTGGTGCTTCCCCACCTACCTGTTAAAAATAGAGGAATTTTAATAGATAGCAGGAATTATATGGGAGTCATTAGGAAAGGTAGAAAGTACCACATAAATTATAGCTAATGAGTGTGAAAAAGAAACTCCAGCTTTAGTCCGTAGCATATCGCCTACTCCGAGGTGATCTCTGTCTAACATATAAAGCTATGTCAAACCCAGAGCTGTTGGACATGCTACACCTTAAAGAAATCCCAATCCCTCTGAGCTATACGCTCTAGGGACCTAAACCTTGATAACCACAATAAACAGGACACGCTGGAGGGATAGATTCCTGTCCCAGAAACTTCCTATACTCTGGAACAAGCTACCCAATTATGTCAAGCAAAGTTCTTCATTAGCACTCTTCAAGAAAAATCTTGAGGAGTGGATGTGAAATAGGAAATACACCCCGGGGATCACTTCTGTGTCTCTGCTGGACAGTGGCACAGGAAAATAACTTTCTTGGGTGGCGTAAGCTATGGAACCTTGCTGGCTAGGCTTATGTAGGCCCTTGGGCCGATAGCCTAGTACCTACCTATGAACCTAAAAATGAAATAAAAGAAAAAGAAATTTGGTTAAGAAGTAATAAGAATTATTTAGATGGGCTGACAAAAGTTAAAATACTACAGAACAGGAAGAGGCACAATTGCAGAGTTACTATTCCCCTGCACAAAGGCGGAAACTCTACAGAGCCATCAAATTACCGACCCATCGCCATTCTATCCCCCCCTAAGATTCTTGAAAAATGTATTCACTCACAGCTTGTCACCTACCTCCTCCAACATAACCTACTCACTCCTACTCAGCATGGTTTCCATACTAACCACAGCACAACTACTGCCCTCTTATCCTTCACACATACCATTGCTGAGGCCCTAGATAACAAACTCATATCTTCTCTCTTCCTTGACCTTTCCAAAACCTTTGATACAGTCTCCCACCCTCTACTAATATATATACTTGCAAATCTTAATCTATCCTCTTCCTCTCTTGCCTGGTTCACCAGTTACTTATCCTGCAGGCAGCAATCTGTCAAATGGCTCTCTTCCTCTTCTCCACTTATACCTGTCCCAACTGGAGTACCACAAGGTTCCATCCTGGGTCCTCTCCTGTTTAATGTCTTTACCAATGATATTTACACATCTTGCAAACAGACCTCCCTCATCCAATATGCTGATGACTCAACTCTCATCTCCATCTCTGACAACATCTCTGAACTCCATACTCTAACTCAAGAGGCCTTCCTTTCCACAGAAAAAGAAGTTATGTACTCACCATAACATTCCATGTTTGTAGTCCATCTCACCCTTCATTTTTACATATGTGTTCTGAGCCAATCCTCGGCTCTGACTCTGCCTATTTACAAGCTGGAAGTCTTCTAGTTGACTCGTGGCTAGGTAGGTATCCCATGGTGCACCAGTACAATCCCCAGATTTTGTTTGCTGCTAACTAGGAGAGATAATAACAAAAATACCAATGAAGACAATACTAAAAGGTCTCAATAAAAAAGGATAACAATGTTTTTCTGTCTCCAGGTACTTCCAGGCTGGGGGTAGGTGGATGGGTTCGTAAGAATGGAGGGTGAGACGGACTACAAACATGGAACTTTATGGTGAGTACATAACTTCTTTATGTTCTGTAGTCCTATCTCACCTTCATTCTTACATATGGGACAGCGTCCCTAGCGCCTTATTCCTGGGTGGCTCAAGGAAAAATACTCCTGAGTACCGTGGAACCAAATGAGGCTCTACCCCTGGAGGTTAAATCCAATTTGTAATGAGTAATAAAAGTGTGAAGGGTAGCCCACATAGCTGCTGCACAAATATTATCAAGAGAGACCCTGTCTTGAAAGGCTGCAGAGGTAGACTGAGATCTGGTAGAATGAGCCTTGATTTTAAAGGGTAAAGGTCTACCCTCAGAATTGTAAACATAAGCTATACACCTATAAATCCAATTAGAGTGCGTTACTTTGGAAACTGGTAAGCCTGACCTGGATTCAGAGAAGGAAATTAATAATTGATCTGATTTCCTGATTTCCTTAGTCCGGTGCAAATAAAAACATAATTGTCTATGGACATCCAGCTGGTAAAACCTGTATTTAGCTGCATTGGAATGATTTGGAAAGAACACCGGAAGTTCTACGGATTGATTCAAGGTGGCATGGGAACAGACCTTGGGGACAAAACAGGGATTAGTACGAAGGGACATCCTGTCTTTGTGAAAAATCAGCAGATAAGGGGGTTTTACAGACAATGCATGCAACTCTGACACCCATCTAGCCGAAGTAATAGCCACCAGAAACGTCTTCCAAGACAGGAATTTCAAAGAGGATGAATGAAAAGGCTCAAAGGGCGGAGAAGTTAATTTGGATAACACAAAATTTAAATCCCATGAGGCAACAGGTTCTTGAAAGGGGGGTCTTAACAAAGTGGCACCTTTAAAGAAAGTTTTGCACAGCTTATGTGACAACATCAGATTAGAATCTGGAAAACCTTGATGAAAATTTGAAATTGCTACCAATTGAACTCTAGACATTGGCAGCCGCAGATCTCTGGTGAAAAAGCTCAGACAGGAATTCCAAAACCACTGGAATGGAGGCAGTGTAAGGGTCAACATTCATTTTCTCTGCCCAGACAGAGAATCTTCTCCATTTACTGGAATATAGTCTCCTAGTGGAAGGTTTATGAGAAGACTTAAGGATATGAGTCATAAAGGGTGAGAAGTCGTGAAGCCTGACTAAGGATGGAAATGGAGCAGCCATGCTGTCAAATTGAGGATGTGTAAGGAGGGATGAAGCAAACCTGACATGTGAGTCAACAGGTCCGGAGCTGGGTCCAGAATACAAGGATCATCTAGGAGAAGAGGCCCGAGAAAGCGGAACCAAACCTGACGAGGCCAGTAAGGAGCAATGAGGATAAGTTTGCTTCCCAGCCATTTCACTTTCTGAATAACCTTGGGAATGAGAGGAAAGGCAGTAAAAGTATACAGGAGACCCAGGGGCCAATCATGAACAAGTGAGTCTCTTGGTGGCTCTCCCGGAGGGGGGATGAGGGAGAAAGTAGCTGCTGCATTTGGCATTGATTGGACTGGCAAAGAGGTCGCAGCAAGGCTGTCTCCATCTGCAGAAAATCTGTTCCGCTGTTTCCTGTTTCAGAGACCACTCGTGAGTGAGGCATCAGGATTGCCCTGCTGAGCTCGTCAGTTATCAGGTTGGTTGTCCCTGGAATGTGCATTGTCACCAGAAATCACTGGGAAGATATCGCCCATTTCCAAACTCGCTTAGCCTCTCAACAAAGTGGGTAAGATTTGGTTCCGCCCTGTTTGTTGATATACCATACTACCGACATGTTCTCTGACTGTATTGCAATAGTCCCCAGAGGCAGAAGGTCGTGGAGTGCTTGCAACACCAGGAGCACCGCCCTCATCTCTAGAACGTTGATATGCAGGTGAGCCTCCTGATTTTGCCATGTGCCTTGGACAGTCCTGCCGAGATAATGCCCCCCCACCCTATCTGTGAGGCATCCTTCGTCACAGTGGCAACGGGTTGGTGAGGAACAAATGAAGTGCCCGTGGTTAGCTGATTGGTTAGTGTCCACCAAAGAAGGTCCTTCTTGCAAGATTCTGTCAGCAGAATGTGATGAGATAATGGTAGGTGCTGAAAAGACCATTGGGACGACAGGAGCCACTGAAGAATTCTCACGTGTAGCCTGGCTAGTGGCACTAGTAATATGGTGGAAGCCATGGTCCCTAGAAGCTGCAGAATAATCTTGGCTTTGACCTTTCGTAAGGAAGAAGACGCCAAATTTGAAGAACCAGATTCTGTGCCTTTTCGGCAGGAAGACGAGTCAACATGTCTACTGTGTCTATCTCTGCGCCTATAAAAATCACAGACTGAGAGGGCAATAAGGTAGATTTTTCTCAATTTAAAGAAATTCCCAGCTAGGGGAAAAAGCTGAATAGTAGCATCCCTGGTCTGAAGAAGTAAATGCCTGGTGGGGGCGGTCAAGAGCCAGTCGTCCAGATACAGAAACACCTGAAATCCTCATTGTCTCAGGTGAGCTGTCACTACTGCCATACATTTGGTGAACATCCTGGGGGCACTAAAAATAATCTGGAGTAAATTCCAGATCAGATGGACTGCGGTGGTGGTGCTGCAGTAGTGTTGTCCCCTCACAGTTAGACGTTGCTCGTTCGATTCTCAGTTAGAGCATCTTCTGTGTAGCGACATGCGTGAATGGGCGTTCCTTCGTTGAAGGTTGTGCGTTAGGCCCGGCAAGCCAGTATGTAAAAATCTACTGCCAATCATTAGCAGACCGGAGTTCTGCTGTGGTGACCCCTAACCGGGAAAAGCCGAAAGACACAAACAAACATTTGCTCTGCTGGGATGATTTGGATGACTCTTTTTGACAGCAACTTGTTGATCTCCACAGCTGCCTGATCCCAGTGATTGGGTGGAACATCCGGGATCTTCTTGGAAACAAAAGGTGGAAGAGAAAAGTGTATGACATAACCTCTGGTAATAATTCTTTGTACGCACTTGTCTTGAGTGATACCCAGCCAGGCTTCAGGATACAAAGAAATGCGACCCCCGACTGGTCCCAGAGAAGCACAGTCAGACCCCACATCAAGAGCACTGGTAAGGCCAGCCCTGAAAGGAATCGCAACCTCCCTGGTTTTGCAGACCGCCCCTGCCTCTAGGGCGATGTGTACCATTTCCTCCTCCTCCTCTGCCTCTGAAGGAGTCACCCTGTGCATCCTGGAAAAACCTCTGGGACTTCTTAAACCACATCTTACTGCCCCCTCTGACCCTTAGGGTATGCTCTAGATGGAACAATAAAACGTACTCTCACAGCAGAGAGTGTTTTTCCTTCTTGCTCGCACCGGGTGAGAGTGTCCTTTACCTTGGGTCCAAACAATGAGGAACCATCGAAGGGGTCGCTGGTAAAGGTAGACTTGAATGGTTCCGCAAAGTTAACACAAACGCATCCATGAATGACGCCTTAGGGAAATTCCTGAACCCGCTGCTCTACTCGCTCCATCGGCTGCATACGAAATAAGCCGCATGGCAAGAGTTGACGATAGAGTTCAAGGTGGACAACTGGGCAGAAACCTTGTCAAGGACTCCCTCAGTATATGTACCTTGTAGAGAATCTCCTAACTCTTTAAGGAGATCTCTCTGAAGCCTCGTGAAGTGAGTAAGGTAGTTGAGCGATCTAAGGGTAAATGCCGCTGAAGAAAAGATACGCTTCCCGTATCTGTCCATCATTCGAGACTCCTTATTTGGCGGATGAACAGAAGAAGTCTCAGCTAGCTCCTTCTTAATGGCCACCGCTACCACCATGGCATCTACAGGAACACCTTTAGACAAAAAAATCTTTTTCTGGAGGGGCAGAAAGAAACTTATTCGGTCTCCTGGGGACTGCTTCCATGGCATCAAGAGTATCCTTCATACCTTTCGACTAACTAGCTCCATCAGCTCTTTGAAAGGTGGAGACACCCAAGAGACTGAAGGTTGAGACTCGAAAGCCTTCAGGTACACAAACTCCTCATCAGAAGGGGTGACAGTGGGCCAGCTGTACCTCTGTCTAAGGATTTCCAGGATGTCTACGAAGGAGACATCATCAGAGGACGACTTGGGGGACCCTTCTGACCCCTCGAGGTCAGTATCAGAGGTCACAGACTCATCCTGGGAGTCTACATGCTTCCTCTAACATGTTCTCTTCCATGGGGGCTCCTCAGAAGGATATTCCGGGGAGGTCATGGAAGAGTGGGGGCCACCAGCTGGTGGCTCCTGAGGCTGAGGGTCTCTGCTCTCCAAGGAGGGAGTAGGAGCTAAGACAGAAGTAGGTGCTTTAATGGGAAGAGTGTTGGTACCTCTGGTAGGAGCTGACAATAAGGACAGCACACTCCTCATCATCTCAAATGCTGACCTCCCGGCTCCGAGGAGACCGAGGATGCCATCGGCTCCAAGACAGACACAGGGTCCGAACTCACCCTCGCTGATGTGCAGAGAGGAAGACTCGGAACCGAAGAAGTTCAGTTCCAGGCATCCCTGTCGGAGCCATCCCCCCTAGACACTACGGATGGCGCCGAGAATGTCGGAGCAAATCTCAGCTCCGAAACAGCCACAGGGGGAGCTGGAGCTGAAGGTTCCACCAGTGGTACCAAACACTCCAGCTCCGAAAGACCAGCATGGCTCAGAGGAGGAATGATTGCAGAGGGCTAAACGGACTCAAGTGGCTCCGGAACCAAATGGGTCGGAGCCAACAGCAATTTAGGCAAAGCAGATCATTTCAACAGTCTCAGCACTACCCTCTTCACATCTTCTTCCGATAAACTCCTGGAAGACCTGGATGACAGAGTAGGAGAGCGGGATCTCTGAAGTATCGGAGATTTCAATACAGGGGAATCCGGTAGAGGATCCATAGACCTGCTCTGTGAAATGGGCTCAGTGGTCAGCTCCAAAATACTTGGAACCAACCCTGTAATCACCGTACTGCTCTCAGTCAGCACCAAACTCTGTGGAGCCGATGAGACAGTGGACTTGTCTTATTTGGTGATTTTAAGAAGTGGCTCCGAGACCCCAGCTGGTGCCGGGGAGGGCCTCTTAGAGGACTTAGACTTTCCCTTTGTAGATCTGGAAGAGGAGGAAGAGCTACACAGATCTTCCTCAAAGAAAGGTTTAAGAAGACCTTTTAGGATGAGCTTGTTTTTCCTCTCTTGCAACACCCTAGGACTGAAAGCGTAGCAAAATAAACAGGTCTCCTGTAAATGGATGACCCCCAAACAGTAAACGCAGTTACCATGGCCATCCATTATGGACATTTTCTGTGAGCATTTAATACATTCCTTGAAGCCAGATGGCTTATGATCCTTACTCTCTTTAGACATTCTCACAAAGAAGAAAGAGGAGGAGGACTAGGTCCTCTAATTTAAATGGGCCTAGCCCTGCAGGAAAGAGAAAGACAACATGAAGACTAGGTCCTCTAACTTAAACGGGCCAAGCCCGGGCAGGAAGGGAAACAAAGAAACTAGGTCTTCTAACTAAAACAGACCTAGAAAGTTACAGTAAGTAGAGAATTTCACACACTCGAACAGCAATATTAACAAGGGAAACAGAACCTAGGTCTGTTAACAACAGTAATCAACAATCCGCAAAAAACTCAGACTTATGACTAAGAAATAACAGGACGTAGTTCTGAGAACAATGATAGCAATGATAACAATTCAACAAGTGGGAAACCGCCAAATCTTGACTAGCCTACTAACAACACACAGTCTAACAGAGCGCAAAAGGCGCCTACAAATACTAAGTCTGTGGAGACACAAAAAACAGCATACAGGATACCAATACTAAGTCAAAAAGGCCAGAAGGCCAAAGATTGCACCAAATGGCACAAGTATAAAGCTAACTATACTAATAGCAACTACTCTAACTGACTAACAATAATACAGTAACAGTTTTTCTATTTTAAACTAAACAGTCTCAAATATTTTAGAAAAAAGTTTAAGTAAATGCAACACTTAGCCAGAGCCAAAGAGAAGCTCAACCAAACTCATTGATGAGGCAAAAGAGATCTGGGGATTGTACTGGTGCACCATGGGATACCTATCTAGCCACGAGCCAACTAGAAGACTTCCAGCTTGTAAATAAGTAGAGTCGGAGCAGAGGATCGGCTCTGAACCCATATGTAAGAATGAAGGTGAAATAGGACTACAGAACATCAATGGTTATCCAATAACCTACTTATCCTGAACCCTAAAAAGACCAAACTCTTACTCTTTCTGCCTAACTCTCAATCATTACAAATCCACCTTTTCAATTACTTCCTCTAACAACACTACAATCCTAGCTGAAACTCACACAAAACTTCTGGGCGTTATCATTGATGATGAACTAAAATTTAACCTTCACATGCTCCAATGTATAAAAAAGACAAACCAGAAACTTGGCGTATTGTACCGCAACAAAATATTTTTAACTGCTAGTGCTAGACTCTCCCTTGCACAAGCTCTATTCCTCCCCTCCCTTCTATATGCTGCCCCAGTTCTTAACAACATCCAAACTACAACCGTGAACAAACTTACTATAAGATAACCAGATTTATCACAAATTCTCCTTACAATTCTCATCACTGCCTTGCCCTAAACTCTCTACAGTGGCTTGAATTTCCCCAACTACTGCTGCTATCTCAACTACAAATGCTACACTTCATTCTCCGTAAACCTTTTTCATGTCCTGCACTCTCCTTCTTCATCTCTATCTATACTTCACCTTGGACTCTCTGTACATCTAATCAACAACTACTGAACATCTTGTTCTGTCTTTCGGCTTTTCCCGGTTAGGGGTCGCCACAGCAGAACTCCGGTCAGCTAATGATTGGTAGTTGATTTTTACTGAACATCTATCAATCCAAAAAAACTGTAGGTAAACTACTATATAAACAACTCAGTTGCCCATGCTTGGAACAAACTTCCACTTGATATACATTCCATCATCCACCCAGCATACTTCAAAGAAAAACTCAAACTTAATTTACTTAACTCCAAAAGTTACCCCTGCCATGCCCTAAATTAACCACCCCCCCCACTCACATACCATTACCAATCCCTCCCCTTTCACTCAAGTAAGTAATCAGGCCAATACTTACTAAATTCTATCAAACCATTACTGCTGAATCAAAAAAAAAAAAACCTTGATGTATATATATATTGTTACTCTGTAAAACATGACATGTTTAGCCCTTTTGCATGCATTACTACATTGTATATTCAACTTTTTGTATAATCGATTTTTTTTTTATGTCTTGCTCTCAAGCCAAATTTCTTTAATTGCTGTAAACTCTGTATGGAGCTTTTCTCCTCGGGTCTCCACTGAAAATGGGCTTCAAACCCAGCTGGACCAACCCGGTTAACAAATGTCAATAAATAAATAAACAGAAATTAAGGAAGCTCCTGGATAACATGCATGACATTAGAAAGATTGCTGTTAAGCAATTGTTTTTTGATAACTCCAGAGCACAAAAAACTTTTGGCACTACTTAGGCATCAGAACGCAGAAAGAGTCATTGCCAAACTTAGTAAGCCTATAACAAGTAAAATAACCACAGATCCTGTGCAGGTATTATATCTTGGAAATTGTATGAACATTTATATAAAGCAGAGAAGTGGGGAAACTAAGAAAAATAACAAATGGAAGACAAATATGGAAAGGTTAGAGGTAGATGAGGATCAACTATTAACAGTTAAGACAGGAGGACAGGCGATAAAAAAGTCTCCAGGAATAGATGGTATTCCTGTGGAATTTTGAAAGTGAGGAGGGAAAAGTGATAAAGATATGGAAGGTTTTGTTTTACAGTATTTTAAAAGGAATTGAGGCACCAACATCTGGAGAGAAAAAAAAAAAAAACTTGTGGTGGTTATAATACATAAAGATGGTAAAGATCCATCTGATCCAGCTTCATACAGGCCCATTTCAGTTTTAAGCCAGCTTATACATCCGGGCCAGAATAGGACATATGAGTTTAAAGTCAATGCTACATGTGATAGTACACACACAGTCTTTCTAGCTCATTGCTTAGTGTTTAGAAAATTTTACATTGGGAAAACTGACAGGACTTTTAGACAGAAAATAAGGGAACATGTTTATTATATTAATAAAAGGAATGGGGTTAGTGTATTAGCCAATCGTGATAAATACTACCCCATAACATACATTTACGTTTTTCGTAATTGGGAGAGTATTTGAGAATACAAGGGGTGGTGATGTACGTAAATTTAACTGAAGAATTGGAAGCCAAGTGGATTGTAAGGTTAAGGGGCGATGCAGGACATGGTCTAAATTATCATGTCCCCCTTAGACCTAGGCTTAAGTTTAGATCTTTGTTTAAATGAAGGTGTTTTATCAATACATGTATTTTTAGTATGTTGTAGATGCTATTACCCCTCTTTGAAATAATGTTTATTTGGTATAGTATACATTATTGTATATCATATGATTTTTTTATACATCGTGTGATTTTTATGTATCATGTGCTTTTTGCTCCCATGTGACTAATGCCAAAATTGACAGATATGGACCAATGTGTTTTTTGTGGAATGGGGACAAACATTTGACAACATTAATAGAATGATGATGACGATCCAGAGGAAAGCAGAATGCAAGAAAATACCACAGTTATTAGTGGGTCTTGATGCAGAGAAAACATTCAATAGAGTAAGCTGGGATTTTATGAGTAGGGCAATGGAAGTATTTGAATTTCTTGATACAATATTGAGATTAATTAGAAGGATATATGAGGTACATAGTCAAAAAACAAAGTGTGAGGGTTTCTCCCTGATAAGCTGTGTCTGAGCAGTGGAATCGAGCATGGGTTCCTCTTTCCCTTTTGTTGTTTGTATTATATTTAAAACCACTGGCAAATAAAATAAGGGACTCAGAAATTCGAGGGAAAAAATTTTATGGTATTCAAGAAAAGTCTTTATTTGCAGATAATATTTTGTACTTGACTGAACCAGAAAGGGATATCTCAGTGTTGCTGAACATTCTGAGACCGTTTTGGGTTTTATTGGGATATAAAATTAATGAAGATAAAAGAAAGGCTATAGCTGTAAACTATGTATTCATACATGAACTGGTTCAACAATACCCATATTTATGGATACATGATAAAATGAAGTATTTAGGAGCATGTATTAAAAAGGATTTTGCTATTGCAGCTAAGGATATGTGGGAAAAGGCTAAACAAAAGATGATGCAAAAACCTTTTCTTGCCCCAGATGTCAAGAGACCTAAAAGATAAGGCCTAAACAAAAAAAACCAAACACTCCTGCACCATATATATATATATCTGAAAAACTGGAACATGGATAGCAAGATACAAGCAGTCAAATATTTTAGTCCCTTTAATTTTATACACAACCAGTGGAGAAGTTGTGGATAGTAATTAATAAAGCGTTACAGCATTTTATTTGGGAGGGGAACAGGGCAACAGTGAAGTGGGATAAGTTGATCCTCCCAAAAGAAGAAGGAGGTTTAGTATTACCCACTTTGAATGGATATTTTAGAGCTACACAGTTAAGGATTCTTATACACAACACAAGAAGAAAGCTACAAGTGGAAAGGGATGCTTATGAAGTGGGGGGTGATTAAAGAAATAAGGAAAGAAGGAATTTTGTACACAGATCCTCAAGAAGAACAACAGTCATACAGAATATTGTATTCATATAATGGAAGAAAGTAAATTAAAAACCAAGACAATAAGGTAATGGAGGACATTCTGGAGATAGGGATGACTGCCATTAGGGATAAACGGCATAGGCAAGAGGGGGCTGGCATTTACTGGAGGAAGGTAGCAAAAGAACCAAGGTATTGCAAACAAATAATTAGAGAGGGAAAAGTAACACAACGAGAAGCGGCAAAGAAGACCTCCGAATTGCAGACTAGTGATTGCCTTCTCTATTGGGAAAAGGCAAAGAGAAAGGGGTAGTGGAATACTAAATGAAAGACCTACACTGCTTGAGTTTTTAATAGAATCTAGAAAAGAAGCTGCTGTTAAAAAGGTATAATTAGAAGGGCATATAAAATATTGCACAATAACTAATAACTATAGGTATCAATCAGAAGAGGTCAGAAAAGATTGGGAAGAGAGCTTACATGTGCAATACACAAAGAAACAATGGGAGGACATATGTATGGCTCTCAAATATGTAACAAAATCTAGAAGTTTTAGGATTTTTGCCTGGAAGTATTTGCACAGAAACTATTATACTGTAAATGGACTCCAAAAAAATGTTCCTGAGATAGATGGGAACTGCTGGAGGTGTAATGGGTAAAAAAAAAAGAAACACCCGAGAACATATGTTCTTGAAGTATAATGAGTTAGCAGACTAACAATTCGTTACAGAAAACACTTGTCAGGAATGCTGGACAAGCAAATCAGTGAAACTAAGGAAATAATTTTTTGAGCTGGGATACAGGATTTGAATTGCCTAGACATTGCAAGGCCTTGCTAAGTTTAATTCTGGTGGCTGCCAAAAAAGCAATTACTGGAAAATCAAAATCAAAATTTAAACCAACTATACTTGAAGAAGTGAAAATTTTCACAGAGGTGAAAGAAGAGGAATTGGGGCCTTTGGAAAAGGGTAGGAGTAAATTGCATAGAACAAGATGGAAATACTGGGAACAATACATGCAGAAAATGTTTTTGAGAAGGAACAAGGTTTAAAAGAAGGCAGGAATTGAACAACTTATATAATGCTGCCTAGACTATATGATATATAACAATACATATGATGTATATAGCCAGCTTTTTAATATGGTTTGATTAATTTTCTATAAATCTAAGTTTGCCTATGTAAAAGTGGTAATTTGACAAAGACGTTTAGCAACTTGTAGTTTCCTTATTAACCGAGTTAACATGCACCTGATGAGTAAAACGGAATTTACAGACATAGTAGTTTCCAAAAGGAAATGCAAGGGATGATGTTTCAGCACTGAAAACTATTCTTCTGTATCTATTAGTTTTGCTAGAGACTACAGATACCATGTCTTTATTGCCATAATGTTCAAACTCAGGAAAAATGTTTTGCAACACTTGGATTGCTGGGAAAATCTGACAATTTGACAATAATTCCAGAGTTCTCAATGAACTCTAAAGGATCTAAAACTTACAAGTGAGAAGATCTGCACTGAAGACGCAAGAATCTCACTATCCAGTTCTGGGGGCAGCAGCACAAGGGAAGAGAACGGCCATGATACTGTTGAACTACAAGGAGTTCAAAATCTATAGTTTAATTAGTTGGACTTCTTCAGAAATTCAGAAAAAAAGGTTTTTGCCAAATGTTTTTGTTCCTTCCACCAGAGGTGTTGAGTAAAACTATTATTGAACTGAAACTATTCATGTGACAATCAAGTCTAGTATATTTATTTAATGATTGAAGGGTTTGTATACTTAATGATTTTAGGAAGAAAAGTACATTTAATTCTTCTTTAACCAATACTTTGCAAACTTTTGAGAACACTTATGAACAAAGCATTAGGAAACTGTTAAGTTAGCAAACATTCAAACAATTTTATAATTTGGGGACTGACAAAAAAGCTTTAAATGAGCTGAGGAAAATTTATAGATTTCATTTTATGAAACTGAACCAGAAGAATGGCACTGTTACTAAGCAACACCCAAAAGAAAATGTACTTGCCGCTTCATTGTCCTCTTGTTAAATCTGGCACAACAGAGACAACTAGACCTTTAAATTCATATACTAGGTAGAATACATACTTACTGCTTAAGGCTTTATAAGGGATTTGTTTTCCAGACTCAACACAATAAAAGTTTTCTTCAGAATCTGACACCTAGTCATGACACCCAAAAGTTAAAACAAGCTAGCATAAAGAAACTACAAAAATAGATAAGAAATTTTCCCCAACATGCTGCTTCTTTGAACTCTGGAAACCAACCATATATTCAATCTTGAGTGAACTGTGGTAAAAAAAAGAAACAGAGATGGTTTGGGTAGCCATCCTACTGATACCATCAATGTCATGACATCCAGATGAGATGGTGAAAAACTCTACAAGATGGTCGAGGTGTCAGGCCTTAATGGCAGCAAGTCCCAAAATTCATTACTGCAACTGTGAATTACATGATGAACATCTTCCTTCACTAAAAACTGGTAAGGGAAATGGAAATTTTCACTTCAGTCAGTCAACAAATTTATTAGCCAACAATTTCAATGTACAGAAACAAAACCTTTGATTTAGTAGATGACTGCACTCCCCATTACAGGTGCTCTCTCACACACACACACACACGCACACGCACACGCACGCACACAGTATCTTCATAACTAACTTTGAATTCAATCTATAGAGTATAGAGTACGGCGAACACTTAATCTGATCAAAAACGAAGTTGCTCTCAACTCCAAGTCAGTGCGATCTTGGAGATAATATTTTCACATAAATATTATGAAATTAAGTGAATATTGTCACAGAGGTGAAAGAAGAGGAACTGGGACCTTTGGAAAAGGGTAGGAGTAAATCACATAGAAAAAGATGGAAATACTGGGAACAATACATGCAGAAAATGCAATACATTCAATGCAGGCATCTGCTAAGTGAAACGTTTTGTTTCTGTACATTGAAATTGTTGGCTAATAAATTTGTTGACATACAAAACCTTATAATTACTCAACTCTCTTTTTAAACCAAAACATACAACTTATTCTACTTTTTAACATTCTCCTATTTGTTTATAGTACTGTTTTATCTGTCAACAATATGCATGTATGTAGCTTACGTATTTTAACTACCAAAATTCTCTATTGCTATTTTTATTGATTTGTATCTGTATTGCTATTTTTATTGCATTGTATATCCTTGGAACTTTTCTCCCCGGGCCTCCACTGAAAAAGGGCAATAGCTCAGCTGGATACTCCTGGTCAACAAATGTAAAAGAAACAAATAAATAAATAAAAAATAATGGGAGAGTACCATCTACATGTATTAGACTGGAGACTTAGCTTGCTCATATTCATGTTCCAGCTAACTTCCACATTTTACAATGTTAATTACCTGTACTTATTATTTTCACTAACTAGCTAACTTTGATACTTTACAATGATACAGACATCAGTGTTATTTGCATCTACTTACTATATTCTTTGCTTATACAGTATGTCACTAGTAAGCATTCTTTAGTCCAGGTTTCTTTAAGCCAGGGCTTGCTGTTCTAAAAGTTACTTACATGTTCACTTTTACCCCCTAAATACAAGCTATATTATTTAGTTGATAACTGTCATTATTGAACCCCTAGTGATGTCCTGTACTGGAGCTGTAAACTACCAAATGTGTTTTTTTGTTTGTTTTTTTTTTAGACATCTTTATTGAATTATCATTTGTTTTTTTCCCCCAAAACATTTTTTTTTTATTTTCAATGAGTAAACAAAAAAAAAAAATCATGTGACATAACAGGATCATACATAAAATAAGTAATTATTATAAAATAAGCATGAATAACTATTTACAATATTTACATCAGCCTGAAAGTAAAATGACAATAAAGCTACAAATTTCTCATTTTTCAGTCAAAAATCAGTCATTATTAACAGAAATCTTAAAGTATAAATCAATGAGAGAAGTTAGTTTAATCCAAGGATTACTAATGAATAAATTAGAATGCATTCTTGATTCTTTATTTTCTCTGAGTGCTGTTTCCTTTAAGAAGAGGATAAAGTCTACAAACAGTGCAGCAGAAGAAAGCTTCCATTTCTTTGTGATACACTTCCTAGCTACTTTTAAGATGGTCCAAAGAAGATAGTAGTTAACATTCAATGAATACATTTTATCAATTACATTAAATGAAATTAAGAATTTTGTTAAGGAGAATTTATCTGAGAAGAGAGCTTGTAGAAATTCCTCTACTTGGGACCAAAATGAGGTTAAGAAGGAACATTCTTAAAATATAGGATTCTAATCAGCTTTGCATACCTGTGAACATCTCCAAAACAATAAAGAACTACTTACATTAATTTTAACAATTCTATTTGGGGTTAAAAAGCACTATGCAGAATTGTCCATGTAAAATATGCCGAAATTTAGACCAAGAAGTGTACTTAACAGAAGATTTTGAGCAGTAAGATGAGAACCGTTGCTTAAAGTGATATGATTCTGGAATTTTAAATTTAAATTTGCTTTGTATTCAATAAATAAATATTTTGCAAAGTTTTGAAATTAAATTATTATTGTTTTTATTCTTAAATATAGTTTATTATATTAAATGAAGAAGTTTAGGTTCATCTTTCTAATTAACATTGAATATGTATAAACATAAATCATTTGCATGAGATTTCAAAGCCAATAAGAATAACCAGTCTTGAGAAGATCCACAAGGTTGATGATCAAATGAAGTTAACTACTTAAGATCAGTTTATTCGCAAATTGCAATTACTTCAAAATAGTTTATTTGTAAAGTACAGTTGCTTCGAAATGTTTCTTGCCCTCAGCTTCTATTGCCCAGTTTATTCATACTATACAGTTATTCGAAAGGTACAATAAAAATAATTTCAATACTGTTTTTACAGTAGATTTCAGAGTATTACAATGCCCAGGAAACTTATTTTGTAAAGTTCAGCTTATTGTGCTATTACAAGTACTGGCATAAATTTCAAGCACGTGTGTGTGTGTGTGTGTGTGTGTGTGTGTGTGTGTGTGTGTGTGTGTGTGTGTGTGTGTGTGTGTTCGTGTATATTTGCAAAAGTCTTCACTAAGATTATGTTAACATGGCAGACGGATTTCACAAGCCATAACCCCTTGTATTTGATCAGAATATTGCAAAGAACTGGACAATATTTGAGCAAGAGTATTATATATTTATACAAGCAGCTTATTCTGATAAAAATGCATGCACCAGGGCATTAATTTTGCTAAACCTAGCAGGGTCAGAGGTCACTGAAAGGGAGCGTTCATTTTTATATGTACCAGCAGTGTATGAAGGTGAAGAAGAAACTCATTGTATTGTTGAGCAGGCTAAATCAAGGGAAGACTCCAAGTGTTTGAAGCACAAATTCGGAGAAATGTGCAACCTCCAAACTAATGTTATATTACAGACACATTTGTTTTACACAAGAGATCATAAGCATGGGGAAGCTTTTGCAGCTTACATTACCGACATAAGAAACAAAGCTAAAACGTTTAAGTTTGGTGATTTAAAAGATGAGTAAATAAAGGACAGACTCATATGTGGTATTAATAATGCTGCTGAGAAAGATTTTGCATCATGACAGTGACTTGACGCTGAGCAAAGCCATTGAGATTTGTCAGATCCACAAAGTTGCAGAAAGACACACAAGTATGCTTGCTAGTGATTCGAGCAAGGTTTCAACAGGCTCCAGAGCTAATGTAGACAGCATGCAGCATTTGACAGGCAAAAGCAGGCCTCATGACATTAGCAGCCCCTGCAGGACTTCCAGGTAAAATCCATAGTCTTCTAGAAAATTCCAAGACCAGTTCAGTTAAAGGAGTATGCTCAGTGCAGAACAGACACTGCTCAGTACAGTAAAAGGGTGAATCAGCAAAACCCAAATCAAGCTTCATTGTTAACTGTCGCAATTGTGGTGCCATCCAGGAGTCCAGAAGAGAAAAGTGCATAGCATTTGGTCAGCAATGCCACAAATGTAAGAAGTGGAACTATTTTCAAAGATTTTGTAAATCAAGTGGACCTAACAAAGCTACAAAGAAGGGTCACTCAAAAAAGCAAGCTGATCAAGTAAACCTGCAACAGTCCACTTTTTATGTAGATGGTGTGTCAGTGATTGGTGAAAAGACTGATGCAGTAGATTTATTGGCAAGAAATGAAGTGTTTTGTACTGTTTGGATCAATGGTAAATCCACCAAGCTCAAAGTAGACACTAGTTCAAAGTGTAATGTTATGTCTGCAGATACTTTTGCAAAAATCAGAGCTGGTGAACAACTAAATGTGACTAGTTGTGTTAAATTTGTTGTTTGGGGAGGTGAAGAAGTTCAAACTTAAGGCTCTGCAGCGCTTTCATGTTATGTGGCCAATAACTGTTATAGCCTATTATTCTATGTAGTTCGAAGACCCGTGCAGTCATTACTGGATCTCAGGGACAGTTTGAGAATGAATCTGCTTTCGTTTACCAAAGAAGTTAATCAAATAAGCATGTATCCCAGTTCCAGCTTCACTAAAACTATTTTTTCAGAGTATGTTGATGTTTTTGATGACAAGTTGGGCAAACATCCAGCGGTATATTCTATGAAACTAGACCCAGAGATCAGTCCCATGGTCAGACCAGTGAGAAGAGTTCCCATAGCTATGCAGCATAAAGTCAAAGCTCAGTTGGATAAAATGGTGCAACAAGGTGCAATTTGTCCAGTTACAGAACCTACCGAATGGGTGTCATCCATGGCAGCAGCTCATAAAAAAAAGGCTCAGATAAAATCAGAATATGCACTGACCCAAGAAGAGATGAAGAGACTGCATTATCCTATATATACAGTTGAAGAAGTCGCAGCCCTGATACCAAATGCTACTGTTTTTCTGTCTTGGATGCAAAAAGTTCATTTTGGCAAATGATGCTTGATCACAAATCTTCACTACTGACTACATTCAGCACCCCATTTGGAAGATATAGATTCCTCAGGATGCCATTTGGAATAAATTCTGCAAGTGAAGCCTTTCAGCATGCAATGGAGCAAATTTTTTCGGGTTATCCTTGTGCCATAATAATAGTAGATGATTTATTGGTCAGAGGGAATGGTGAGGCAGAGCATGACAGAAATCTTAACAGAGTTCTAGACAGAGCCCGTGAAATTAACTTAAAGCTCAATTCCCTGAAGTGCAAATTCAGACTACCAGAAATTACATACGTAGGTCATTTATTTACAAGCATTGGCTTGAGACCAGACCCATCTAAGCAAGCAGCCATTCCAGAAATGCCAGCATCAGATAATATGCAGGCCCTACAACATTTTCTTGGTATGGTCAACTATTTAGGCAAGTTTATACCAGACTACAGTGAATTGACAGCTTCTTTGAGAGAACATACATGTAAAAATGTTACATGGTCATGGCTAGAACAGCACCAGTAAGCATTTGAAGTTCTTATGCAGAAAACTGCTACCCCACCAACATTAAGGTACTATGATGTCAACAAACCAGTAACTCTTTCCTGCAATGCTTCAAAATTTGGTTTAGGTGCAGTTATTCTTCAAGAAGGCAGGCCATGCATCTAGAAAACTTACTCAGACTGAGATGCAGTATGCTCAAATTGAGAAGGAACTTTTAACAACAGTGTTTTTATGCTCCATGTTTCATGATTATATCCATGGTCGAGATACCCAGACTGAAACTGATCAACGTCGGTTACTATTTTAGAGAGGCCTAAGCATTCAGTTCCAGTGAGATTACAAAGAACGATGCTCAAACTGCAAAAGTACAACTTCAAAATGGTCTATACGAAAGGCAAATTTCTTTATCTGGCTGATACCTTACCCAGATCGCCCAGAACTACAATGGAACAGTTTGATACAGAGAATTTTGACTTTGATGTCATGGAAGTGCATAATATTTCTACCACAAGATTTGATGAGGCACAAGATCATACAATAATCCACTTTTGCAAAAGCTCAATCACTACATCAGTGTTGGATGGCCGTCAAAGCAATCTAGTGTATCACCCGATGTGCAACACGTTATATGCACTACAGTAGTATGCATCCAAGATTTATGCATAACAGGGTAGTACACAGTCAGTTCTTAACAGCAAGTAGGTTAAATACTAGAGATGACAATTTTATAGAGGAGGTGCAGAATATGACTAATGATTTTGAGTCTAGGGGCTATGATCCAGAAGTACTAGATAAAAATAAAAAGTTTGTAATAGCACATTGACATGACATAGGAGCACCTTATTTTTCAGGTAAATATGAGACACAGAAAATACATCTAATGATGGTAACAATGGTACTAAGAATTATAAGTTAAGTTACATCATGAAATACAACAGACACACTAATGTGATTCAGAAGAACTGGGTTATTTTACAATCAAACCCAGAGTTTAAAGTGGTGGTGGGAAACGGACCAAGATTGGTTTATAAGAGAGAAAGAAATATGGAGCAGCATCTATGCTATAAAGATCATGCCTTTAGTAGTAAGACTGATGGTTTTACATTTAATAAGAGCCACTGTACCATGCCATAATTGTGTGTACTGCACATTATATTAATACTAATAATGAATTTATGCATCGTATTACACATAAAATGTTTAGATTTACTACATTTGCCACTGATAATGTTGTTTATCTTGCAAACTGTGAAGCATGTTCCTATTTTTATGTAGGCAAAACTAATCAGAAATTAAGGGAAAGGATTGGATCTCATTAATCTGAAATATATAGAAACATTGAATTAAATGCTTTAAGTAAAAATTTAATGAGTTTTGTATCAGAACATATTTTTAAATTTAGGGTGTTCAAAAAAAAAAAAAAAAAACCAAAAAGAGGGGGGAGATCTAGTTAATTTTACAGAGTTAAATTAGTATAAATGGATTAACTATTTTAGAGCTGATGTGACCTCTAGCTTAAATAATGTTAGTCTTAATCCAGTTTTGAAGAAAAGACAAAATTATATATAAAACTGCATATAGAATCATAATTAATTATGTTTAATTATATATATGTTTTGTGTTTTATACGCTTTATGTATTGTTTTATAGTGTTATACCCTGGCTGCTGATTTTGACTTTAACCTCATTATTTTATGATTTTAACTTTATGGTATGCAACTGTGACTTTAATAATGTATTTAATTAGTCATGTCATGTAATATTACATTATTAGTATTGCATGAGAAATTGTTTCTCATGCAATACCATAAAGAACTCAAGATTTTGTACTATAATACCAACTGTTATCAAAGTTCATATAAATTCTGACATATACTAATAAAATTTATACTGTCTATATATTTTACTTTTTATAATTTTTTAAAAATGTTTGTCTACTGTCTATATTTGACTGTAAACTGTGGAGCTTTTCTCCCCGGGCCTCCACTGAAAATGGGTTCCTGACCCAGTGGACTTTCCCGGTCAACAAATGTCAATAAATAAAGAAATAACAAATAAATGTGATTTGACGACAATACATGATAGGAAGGTGTTACATATATAAATGTTTCATTTTAAACTGATTAATTATGCATTGACAAAGAACTGTAAGTCTGTTGATAATTGTGTTTATTTTGTTTTAATAAACAGTGTTGCTCTGATGGTTGAACCTTTGTTTTTTTTATACTTTTGAAGACGAAATTATCAGAGAGGACCCCCCCCCCCCCATTTATCCTCTTAATCAACCTTATAATTATTTCGGGAAATGCAAAAGCTTACATTGCCCTTCTCATAACGTCCCGACTTAACTCTATCAAATATTTTCTCTGCATCAAGACCCACCAGCAACAAACACATTTTTTAATTTTTTTTACATTCTGCTTCCCTCTGGATCATCAATGTTCTGCTTATACTGTCAAATGTTTGCCTCCCCTCCATAAAACCATACTAAACCATACTTATCAATTTTGGCATTATGTTTGTCATTCTTTTAGCCATTATAGACATGAACACTTTATAATAATAGTTTAGTTTTGAAATGGGTCTGAATGAAGCTGGATCTTTACCCTCTTTAGATATTACAGCTATCACTGATTTCTTCCAGGATGTTGGTACTTGTTCTCCTTAAAATACTGTTAACAAAACCTTCCAGATCTTTCAGTTTTTCACTCCTAGCTTCCAAACTTCCACGGGAATACCATTGATTCCTGGGGACTTTCCTGTAGATTGGTTATACATCATAATGTTTATCTCAACTCCTCCTATCCAGACCATTAGTAACTGAGTCTCATCTACCTCTAGCCTTGACACATTTAATTCTTTCATAAACATTTCCCTTTGTATCTTATCTTGAGTTCCATACATCGCTGATTCATACAGATAGAATTTCAAAATATTTCTAATACCTGTACATGATCTCATTACCTTTCTTGTAATAGGCACCCTAAGTCTGGTAACAGCCCTTTCTACTTTCTGTTGCCGGAGTCATTGTGCTAAAGGTTTTTGTCCATTAGTGTTATCAAAAAAAAAAATAACAGTTGCATAACAGCAATCTTTCTAAACTTGTCTATATTATCGAGGTAATCCCTTATTTTCAGCCGAGCCTCTTCTTGTTTTGAGAGATTCCCCCTATTCTGTAATAGCTTAACATTTGCCACACCCGCTAAATAATTCTTATTTCTTAACTATAGCTCCCTTTCTTTTATTTACACCCTATTTTAAATTCCACCTTAATTTTATCCCACTCCCTAGCTACATTTTCAAAAGTAATTTCTGTCCTCTGGAATAGCTCCTGAATAATTTCCACTACCCATTCCTTAAATTCTTCTCTTAAATTGGAAAGCTCCAGTGTCTTGTTTTTATTTCATTACCCTGTTTTTTTTATTTTAGATATTATTGGCACATGTTCTGAAATAGTTATTGGGTGTGTATCAAGATCTTCAAATAAATGCAAATAGTCCTGTGAAATGTAAATTTTGTTTAGCCTAGCCCAATTTTATACCTTGTGGAATAATAAGTAAATTCACTCTGAACACCTATTACTGAATTCACATCTTCCATGCCAAATATTTTCATAAATTTCCTCATAAATCTACCCTCCTTTGTTATATTTTCCCTTCTTGGCCCCCCAGACATATCTTTACTGCTGCAAATTAAATTCCAGTACCCACCTATAAGTAATATTCCTTGCTGAAAACTGATTTCTCCTAGAATTTTCTTAAGCTCCATTACAGCAGTTTTAGATGGAACAGAATACATACCAGTGTAATCCTCTCTTTTCCTTTGTCCCAGATATTCCACTGAATAACCATCCTGAAAACCTTTCTTTATCAAATTCACATATTCAGTTCTTTCCAAATGTGCACCCTGTAACACAGATATTTACAATCTACATTTTTCAGTATAGTTTATTATTCTTTTTCGTATTTATCTGTGAGACCATTGACATTTAAGGACATTACGGAAACAATCATTGTATTAAAAAGTTATTATTCCACCTTTTATGTACAACAGCTTTTTTGTTAAATGTCTAGTTCTAGCTTTTGTGTTACACACACACACAATTTTTGGCAGGTTGAACTTTTATATAGTTTCTTCTTGTCATATCCATTTGAGTCAATGTCACACCTTACAAAACCTTTTGTTTTACTGAAAGTCCTAAAAAAATAAATAAAACACACACACAATACCTCCCTAAAACCTATTAATTTAATATTAGCACATAAAACCACATAACATTTTCAAATATTAAAGTTTCACTCTCCTAATAGGAATAAATGTCCCAAACTGACAGACACACTCGGACTTCAGTTAACCTAAAAGAAAGGTTATCCACGCTAAACGTATGGTGCAGCCTGTGCATCTACTAAGTGCTAACTGTTTTTTTCGTTTTATCTTTATAGCTCTCCCAATTGGGAAACTGTCACAGATATGCTCTGAGCTAGTGCACAATAGCAGAAAATATACTGAACCTACTGATACTGCCAACATCCTGGCATATAGATTCACCCTCCTCTCACCCCCAAAAGGGCCCACAACAATACCGGAAAAGTGTAGTGTCCCGGAAATCACAGACACACAAGTGAAAACAGCCCTTTCAAAAGCCAAAAGCACAGCATCAATGGGGCCAGATGGTGTCCCAGGCTGAGTCTTGCACGAACTACAGAATGAACTAACCCTCCACCTAAACACACTGTTCAACCTCAGCCTCTCCACAGGCTACATGCCCATAGAATGGCGCACAGCAATGGTTATTCTGCTCCACAAAGGAGGGGCCACAACTGACCCTGGTAACTATCTCCCCATAAGCCTGACTAGCCTGGTCTGCAAGGCTATGGAGCGCATCATCATGGAACTCATTAACAAAGACATTGGAAACCTCCAAACACTGGACCTGACCCAGTTCGGCTTTGTTAAGGGCAGATCATGCCTACTAAACCTGGTTGACTTCTTCGAGACAGTCACCAAGGCCATAGATGAGGGGAAGGTGGTTCACACAGCCTACCTTGACCTCGCCAAGGCTTTTGACACCATTCCCCACTCGGGAATTACAGAAAAACTCACCAGCCTGAAAATAAACCCCTACATCACAAGATGGGTTACCAACTGCCTTACAGACAGAACTCACACGGTAAGAATAGTAGGCTCCAGGTAGGTCTGACTCTAAAGCAGTCACAAGTGGTGTCCCACAAGGCTCAGTCCTGGGATCTCTACTGTTCGGCATATACTTCTCAGAAGTACAGACAAACACAGGAGGACTATGGCTAACCAAGTTTGCCGATGACTGCAAACTGGGAGCCATAATTGACTGTCAGGCTGACATGAACATTCTCCAAAAGGGCCTTACTGAGACGGACACCTGGTGTCAAAGTCATTGTCTCAAGCTAAATGCCAAAAAATGCATAGTCATCCCGTTTGGGAAAAACAAAACACCCATTAATTACCACATAGGTGGCAGCCCCCTTAATAGAGAAGATGTAATAAGAGATCTGGGGACCCAGGTAGATAGTAATCTCTCCTTTGACAATCATATTGCCAAAGTAGTTAGGAAATCCTTCTATGTAGCCCATCTAATTACTAAAGGGTTCGCATCTAGAAATAAAGAGGTTACAGTGCCCCACTACTTGTCACTCATCAGACCCATCATAGAGTACAATGCCCCATTTGGGCTGTAACTCACAAGACACTTCCAACAGCTGGAAAGACCACAAAAGTACCTCACCAAGAGGATTACAGGCCTCAAACATATGCCCTATGCAGCCCGACTGGAAAAACTCTGTCTGTACTCAGTGGCATATCACTTACTCAGAGGTGATCTCTGCCTGACTTACAAAGCCATGTCCAACTTAGAATTGATGGACATGCTCCACCTAAAGAAATCCAAGTCACTGCGAGCCACTTGCTCTAGTGAGCTAAACCTCACCACAACAATAAATAGAACATGCTGGAGGGATAGATTCCTGTCACAGAGACTCCCCATACTTTGGAACAAAATTCCTAACTGCATTAGGCAGAGCCCCTCACTAACACTCTTCAAGACAAACCTTGACGAGTGGATGGGTAACAGAAAATACACCCCTGGGATCACTTCATTGGCTCTTCTTGACAGGAGGCTCAGTTAATTAATCAATGGGGCGGTGAACGCTGACACTCTGGCTAGGCTTATAAATGCCCTCGGGCAGACACCCTAGTACCTACCTGTGAAACCCCTGAATGCTTTCAAAGAACATCATGTCCTAGCCAGTTTCTCTTTTTCTCTCAGCCAATCACTCTCCACCAGACTGTAACCAGTTTCCCTTTATCAGATATTCTCCATGGAGACATGAGAGCCAGATACAGAATTGCTACTAAACATACATTCATTTGCTAACAAAGCCTAATAATGTTCAATATTCTTTTTCATGTACTTGCTTTCACTCAAAACTTGTTATTAAATCAATCCAAGGTCCTTAACTTAGCCATTCCCCCATGCAAGAGTGAGAAAAAGCACGTTAATTATTCTTTTGTCATGCACTTTTACCCAGGCTTTTTTTACACTGTAGTGCCTACATTTCTTAAAACTGAACAAGAAGAGAGAAGAGAGAAAGAAAGAGAAAAAAAAACAGCACCTATTTACCATTCACACTACACTTAAAATAACTGAAAAAACTTTACTTTATAGCACGTAAAGAAAACCCACAAAAATAGTACTATTAAGAAAAAATGTCCAACATATGAAAAAGTTTAATATTTCCAGATTTCTTGTTCTGTCATATTTCACAAATATAATTATTGCATTGTAATCCCAGATTAAGTTATTAGCTTTATTAATGTTAATCTCCATCTCCCAAATCCTGTCTCTGCTTCATGTCCAATGGACTCTCGATTCTTCCAGTCAACTCTCATGGTACCTTTCCTTCTCTCCAACATTTTCTGTTGAAACAGTGGAAAAGGTTTCACAGATACAGTCTCTCTGTGGTCTTTATTACCAGAAGCTCACTTTTCATTGGACAAACTTTTGTATTTCCTCCTTAGCATGTACTTCATCAAAAATAATGTTGTCCCTCCAGGGATGAATACCTTGAAGACAACTGGGTACTGCAGTTTGACTCTCACACATGTCTCTCAACATTCCCTGAAGAGTGGAATAAATGTACTCCTCTTCTGCCTGGTGTACAATGAGTAATCATTCTCTACAAACACTTTGCTGTCTCCCACTTTTAGTATTTTGTCCTTCTGCCACAGTTTTGTCAGAATCAACTACTTCTGTTAGTATGATTCCATCTTTACTATTAAAGGTCTAGGCTCCTTTCTCATAGCCAAGTATGAAGCATACATACAATGTGCCCTTTCAACTAACTACTCCTGCTGTGGACTACCAGTCCAGTTGCTTATTTGTGCTTTCATAAAATTAACAGTCTGTTCCTTCCAGCTTCTCTGGTACAGCTGAAAATCTCAGGTGTTCCACATGTGTTCTGTCTTCTAATTCTATTATTTTTGAAACACCTCTTTCTGAGCAGTCTCATATTCAGACAGCTTTTTTTCATTTCAACTTCCGATTTTTGCAGCTTTACTACCCCATCTGAATATCTGTTTAAAGCTTCTTCCGTTTTTTTCCAGCCTTTTGTTGTTTGTGTTGATATACTCTATCAGTGTTTCATTTATTTTAACCAGGTCTCTGTGCAGTTGTGTTACATCTTCCTGTAGGTTATTGGAAGTCATGTCTAGAAGTTGCATTGCTTTTTGCTGAACAGCTGCAGAACTTTCCCCAACCAGTGTTTCTTCCTCACTTTTTGCAGATTATTTTCTTCCAGGTGCTCTGCATTTCTTTTTTCCTGGCATCCAGGCAATACACTTACTAGCCAAATTACTGAAATTTACCTATAACACAAAAGTCTACACGCCTTCTCTGTTGGGTTTCTGTTTTCACACTGGGAGAATTACAGTTAAGCTGTTACTCAATGTGCAGTCATCTTGGAAGTCCCTGTAAACTATCAATGTTGTCTCTGCACATCTGTTGTATGTATAGTGGATCGAAGATCATACCTAGAAATGGGGAATACTGGAGTATATACATACTTAACAACAATTAAATAAATCAAACTGACCAAAATGGCCACAAAGAACTGCACAATGACTGATAATCCACAAACACAACCCCTTTCAAAAGAAATGGACCTCAGAAGTGAATACGAAAAAATATATAAAAATATACTCGTTTAATAAATGATGAATATAAAATATAAAAATGAATAAGACCAGTTAAGCGCTTTCATCCAGTCCAAAATAATCAATTCTGCCAAACTAAATTTCATACAGTGATATAATGGTTTAAGTAGCCCCTTTTTAAAGATATACACACACTTTTTTTATATAAATTATATACACTGGTCAACTAAAAGTACAGTTTTGTACCTACCATAAATGTAGATGTTTGAGTGTTCACACTGCTGCAGTCATTACATTTGGGTTATCCTGCCGTCAGGCGGTCCCGTAGTCGGCCAGAGTTCCAAAGTCTTGGTCTGGCGTTGGTTGCTGTCACTTCTTCCCTGACATCAGTGCGCCAGGGGTATATAAGATGCATCCAACGCCATTTTCTTCAGTTTTTCTTGCCCCAGATGTCAGGTGCCGCCAAGTAGATAGGCAATACATATTGCTAGTAAAAAATATACATAGAAAATAAAAACAATACCTTCAGTTACAAGCAAATACACCTCAAAGGTTGTATAGGATAGAAAGGTATAGATAAGTCCAGCTAGTTCAGACGGAACGGAGGGAGGGTAACCTGGACTGCAGCAGTGTGAACACTTGAACATCTACATTTATCATAGGTACAAAACTGTACTATGTTCATCATGTTACACTGCTGCAGTCATTACACTTGGGTAGAATCCCAAAGCTAAGGTTAGGTGGCTGGTCTATAAAGAGTTAGGATTGGCTATGAGGTCCTGCAGAAATGCAGTGGCAAATCCTGCTCTGGATTTAGAGTAAAGAGGCAAATGGTAATGCTTGGAAAAGGTGTGCACTGAACTCCAAGTCGCAGCCTCCAAAATTTCCTTGGGTAGGTACTCCTTTGAGAAAGGCTGTTGAAGTGGCTGTTGCCCTGGTGGAATGTGGCCTGATGTTATTAGGGACTGATTTTCCATGTTGTGTGTAGCAGTAACGAATACAGTGTCCTATCCATTTGGATATAGTCTGCTTTGAGATAGCCTTGCCCTGTGATCCTGCACCATATGCTACAAACAGTTGCTCAGTTTTCCTGAAAGCTTTTGTTTTGTCCAAGTAGAAGCGTAGCTGCCTGTGTATGTCCAAAGAGTGCAGAAGTTTCTCCCCTTTATTCTGGGGGTTTGGATAAAAAGTTGGCAAATGGATGGTTTGGTTAAGAGCCACACTAGATACCACCTTTGGCATAAAGGTAGGGTTTGTCCTTAAAGAAACCCTGTCCTGATGAAAAATTATAAAAGGTTCCACTGCCATTAATGCCTGCTGCTCTGAGACTCTTCGTGCTGAAGTTACTGCCAGGAGCAGAGCTGTTTTCCATGATAAAAATTTTAGATTGGCTGTATTGGCTGGCTCAAAAGGTAGCAGGGTCAGTTTTTCCAAAACTAAATTGAGGTCCCAAGTTGGTGTTGGTGCTCTCTGCGGTGGTCTTATGTTTTTAGCCCCTCTGAGGTACTGCTTTAGCAAGGAGTGAGAGAATAAAGGAGGATCCGTGTTGTAATGTGCTGAAATGTCAGAGGCGTGGATCTTAACTAATGAGAAGGATAGGCCTTTGTCCAGCATCTCAGTTAAGTATTGTAAAATCTGAGGGATGTTTGGGACAAAAGGGTCAAGGCTTTGAGCCTGGTTCCAGGTGCAGAATCTCTTCCATTTTTCTGAGTAAGCTTTCCTGGTGCTAGGCCTTCTGGCCTCTAAAATGACATCCATAACAGCTTTAGAGAGAGGTGTTGCCTGTTTGACTAATGAATCTGCCATGCAGCCAGGTTTAGGGTTTTGAGCTGACCGTGCAGGATCTGATTGTTTTGTTGAGTCAGAAGGTGTGGAATTTGAGGCAAAATCCATGGTGGGCCTTGTGCTAAGTTCTTTAAGATTGGGTACCAGTGCTGGCGTGGCCAGTCTGAAGCAATCAGGATCATCTGTGGTTTTTCTTGTCTGGCTTTTAGGAGTACCTTTGAGAGGAGAGGCAGTGGTGGGAAGGCATAAACTTTTAGGCTTTTCCAGCTGAAGGAGAGAGCATCCACTTTCCATGCTTGTATGTGATAAGTCCTTGTGCAGAATTTTTGTAGTTGGCAATTCAATGAGGAGGCAAAAAGATCTATGTCTAGGCATCCCCATTTTTGCGTTACCATGCTGAAGATTTGTGGATTCAATTTCCATTCGTGAGGGTCCATGATATTTCTGCTGAGATCGTCTGCCAGAGTATTTTTCTTTCCTGGAAGGAATTGTGCTTGCAGATGAACTTGATAAGTTAGAGCTGTGTTCCACAAGGTCATGGCTTGCCTGCATAGGGGATAAGAATGAGTGCTCCCTTGCTTGTTTATGTACCACATTACTGTGGTGTTGTCTGTCTTTAATAATAATTGTCCTGGATGCAGAAGTTCCTTGAAAGCTGTTAGGGCATTTTGAACAGCCAACATCTCTTTTTGATTGATGTGAAGATGCATCTGGTCTGTGGTCCACTGGCCCTGAATGCATTTTTCTGCCATGTGTGCTCCTCAGGCGTAATCCGAAGCATCTGTTGTTAGAGTCTGCCTGGCTGTGGGTAGGGTAAAAGGCTGACCCTTGTTTAGGTGACATGCCTGTGCCCACCATCAAAACTCCTGTTGTAGGCAGGGAATCATTGGTATTACTGCTTCTAAACTGTGAGAGTGTTGAGTCCAAACACTTTTTAGGTACCATTGTAATTTCCTCATATGCAGTCTGGCATATGGTATTAGTAGTATGCAGGATGCCATGAATCCCAGGGCCTGCAGAATTTTTCTTGCAGGAAGATGGGACTTTTTAAATATTGAGTTAGTTGAACTTGTTTGTCTGGCGTGAGATAAGCCATCTGGGCCGTTGTATTTAAGCTGGCAACCAGGAATATAATCTGTTGTGAGGGCACTAGTTTTGACTTCTTTTTGTTTAATGTGTACCCTAGAGAAATTAGCAACCTTTTTACAAATGCCAGATGCTGTAGAAGGATGTCCTTTGTCTCTGCTTGAATGAGGCAGTCGCCCAGATATGGATATATTTGAATTCCTTTTTTGTCTGCAAAATGCAATTACTGGTGCCAGGCACTTTGTAAAGACCCTGGGCGCAGTAGATAAGCCAAAGGGCAGTGCAGAGAATTGGTAGTGCATTGTACCAGCTTTGAATCTGAGGTATCTTCTGCAATTTTGTCTGATAGGGACATGCAGGTATGCCTCTTTGAGGTCCAGAGTAACAAGCCAAGCCTTCTTGCCCAGCATGGGTAGAAGCTGCTGTAATGTCAACATTTTGAATTTCGGAACATCCAGGTAAGTATTTAGAATTGAAAGGTCTAGTATGGGCCTCCAGGCCTTGTCCTTTCTGGGGACCAGGAAGAGTCTTGAGTAAAATCCTTGTCCTTGTTCCTGTTGTGGCACTTTTTGAATAGCTCTCATGTCCATGAGGGCTGAAATTTGTTTTTGTGCCTCTGACCATTGATTCTGTGGCAGGTCTGGCATTCCTTTTAGCCTTGGTAAAGTATGAAAGTGGAACCTGTAATCTTGAGACACAATATTCAGAACCCATTTGTCTTGGGTGATTGTTTGCCAGTTTTGAGAAAAAAGTGCTAGTTTTCCCCCTAAAGGGGCTGCCAAAAGGGAAGTGCTTGGCGTACGAAGAGGGAAGTCATTGGGACTGTTTCCTGTAAGATTGAGACTTGTCCTCACCTCCTTTTGGGGTTGAGGTGCCCCACTGTCGTTGTCTGTTAGAGCCTTGGGGTTGAGATCTGCCTCTTGGGCATCTGTATCTGCCTCTCTGTAGCCTGTCTGACACTGGAAAGGATTAATTCTTTGTTGGCCAATTTCTGCTAAATTGAGGTGGCTGTGTAAGAAATCCTTGACTGTTTGCATAGATTTAGCTTTATCCTCCATTTTCTTTAACACCTCTTCTGCCTTAACACCAAACAAGGTATCATGCTGTAAAGGAGCTTCCAATAATTTTGCCTTAACATGATCAGGTAAACTCTGTTCTTTTAACCAAGCATGTCTTTGAATCACAGAACCTGTAACTGCGGCTCTACAAGAGGCCTCTAAAGAATCAAAACCACATTGCAGAGTATGTTTTCCCACCTGTTCAACTGCATGCAATACATCCTGCATTTCTTTACAGTCAGGAGCTTCTGAGCTTGCAAGCATTTTCTGTTTTAACTGAGCCATTAAATATTGTTGGTACTTAAGCATGTGAAACTGGCAATTTAAAGCCTTTACTGCTAAAGTTGCAGAAGTGTAAACTTTCTTCCCCCATCTATCCAAAGCTCTCAAATCTCTGTCAGAGGGTACTGGATTTTTTTGCAATGGAAGCCTTAACCCCTTTTGGACCCTGGGAAATAGTTTCTGGATCAGCAGAAGGGTTTTTATAAAGAAACTTGTGAGAGTCAGGGACTCTATAATACCTATCTGGCTTAGCTGGTGCAGGGGGGCAAAGAATCAGGAGATAAGCTGGATTCAGAGAAAACATCATCCACAATATCTAGCACAGGCGGAATAGCCAGGGGCCTGTGCTGAGGCAATAAAAGGAAATCCCTGAGCCTTTTCTTGGATTCTGAATAATCCTGACTTTCCCAATGGAAATGGTCCCTCATGGTATGTAAAGTTTCCCCAAAAGAATAATCCTCAGGAGGAGAGGCTGAAGGGATAGATTCTTCAGCATCAGAGTACTCATAGGGGGGGTAGAGAGTATCCCTGGTCTGAAGAGGAATCATAGGAAATGGTAACCTGATCAGAGGAATCATAGTCAGTATTCTGCCTAGGCCTTTTTTCAGGAGGGGGATGGGAACCCCTGATTAGAGTAATGAGGTCTTCGGCCATTTTAAGCATCTGTTTCTTAGGCATGGAGGACTGTCCAGGAGAATGCTGTACTTGCTTCTTTCTCTTTAATGGTACTTTTGTCTTGGCTGTTGCTTTAATGGTAAGTTGTGAAGGTCTGAAAACACCCTCAGAAGCCGATGCCTGCTCAGCGGCTCCAGACCCATCTGAGGGATTAGTTTCCGTAGACCCAATACCTTGAGTTTCCAGAGGCCTAGTTGTCTCCACGTGGGAGTCGGAGGCGGCCTGTGGCTCTGAGGTAGGGGGTGTCAGGGGCTGCGAAAGCACCACACTGAGAACCGGCGACTGGCCTAGAAGAGGTTTCGTCATCGGTTTTGGACCTCGGATGCCTGTCTTTATCCTTGTCTTTGCGTTTTTTCGGAATTGCGGTCGTCGGTTGATCCAACGGCATGGTATAATTGAACCTTCGGCCAAAGTAGTGTAAAGCAAAATCAAAACGTCTTTTTATAGTGCTTTTGTTAAATCTAGCACAAAACCGACAACTAGTGACGTCGTGATCAGGGCCTAGGCATGGAATACAGTAAGAGTGGAAGTCCTTATGAGGTATTTGCTTCCCACAAGAAATACAATTATTAACTTTTTCTGACATCGGTCTGAGGCAAGAAAAAAGTTTCCCCAACGGGGTACTTAGCTTTACTGAAGACCTCGGATCTGAAATTCAACTTTGAAAATCTCAGGAGTCGGCCGACTGGCACTTGCAAACTGCTTCTGCTTCGGGCACCGCGCGGCAGGAAAGACTGAAGAAAATGGCGTTGGATGCATCTTATATACCCCTGGTGCACTGATGTCAGGAAAGAAGCGACAGCAACCGACGTCAGACCAAGACTTTGGAACTCTGGCCGACTACGGGACCGCCTGACGGCAGGATAACCTAAGTGTAATGACTGCAGCAGTGTAACACGATGAACATCTGGTATGTCAATGGGAAACTCAGCCAGTGTAACCAATGAAAGAATTCCTCTCGATCCTCCAGGAAGGGGGAAGGAGGGGGGAACGCAAGAAGGAAGGCGAGATGAAGGACAACAAACATGGAACGTTATGGAAGGTACATAACTTCTTTATGTTATGTTGTCCCCATCTCGCCTTCATTCTTGCTGGTTGGGACTGCGTCCCCAGCACCTGGTTCTTGGGTGGCTCACTGGAATAAACTCTTCAGGACTGTGGAACCAAAGGATGCCCTGTTCCAGGAGACCACATCCACTTTGTAATGAGTGATAAAGGTATGAGGGTTTGCCAATATTGCTACTGCACAGATTGAATCTAAAGGCAATTTGGCTTGGAAGGCAACCAGAGGTAGCCAAGGCCCTGGTTGAGTATCCTCTGGCTTTCCCTGGAAGCTTCTTGTTGTGCAAATCATAAGTATAGATGACTGTATCTGACAGCCACTTTGATGAGGTCACTTTTGAAACTGGAGAACCTTGTTTATTGTCAGCAAAGGATACAAACAATTGATCTGATTTTCTAAAGTCCTTGGTCCTGTGTAAACAAAAGCGTAATTGTCTATGAACACCCAGTTGGTGGAGTCTATACTCTGCCTTGTTGCCATAACTGGGGAAGAATAAAGGAAGCTTGATGGACTGATTTAACTATACTCTGAACACACCTTTGGCAAGAAGGAGGGATTATAGTTCAGAGAGAAACTCTATCTTTGTGGAAGATGAGATACGGCGGGTGAATCGATAAAGCCTGTAATTCTGAAACCTGTCTAGCTGAGGTGATGGCAATCAAGAGGAGGGTTTTCCAAGACAGAACTTTCAGGGGACAAGATGATGCTGGTTCAAAGGATGGAAGAACCAGAGAGGCTAAAACAAAGTTTAGGTCCCGGTAGGGAAGCTTCTCTTACCGGGAGACGTAAAAGGGTTGTACCTCGTAAGAATGCTTTGCACAGCTTATGGGACATATTAGAGCCCAATTCTCCCACATGAAAATTGGAGATGGCAGCCAGTTGGACCCTAATGGTAACTGCAGCTGCCCCTCGTTCGAATGTTTCGGTGAGGAAATCAAGAATCTTGGGAACAGGAGCAGTGAAGGGATTAATATAATTTTTCTTTGCCCAATAAGAGAACCTCTTCCATTTGCTAGCATAAATCTTTCTGGTAGTGGGCTTGTGAGAAGACACCAGGATGTGCTGTACTGCCGGGGAAATGTTGGGGAGCCTGGCTAAGACTGGAAGTGGAGAAACCAAGCTGTCAGCATGAGAGTTTGGAGGGAGGGGTAGAGCACACCAAACTGATGCATCAGGAGGTCTGGAACTGGGTCCAGGATCCAAGGCTCCACTTGTAGATGATGGCAGACAAATGGGAACCATATCTGACGAGGCCAGTAAGGAGCAATGAGGATGAGCTTGCAGCCCAGCAACTTTGCTTTCTGAAGTACCTTGGGGATCAGAGGAAAAGGTAGAAAGGCATAAAGTAGTCCTGGAGGCCAATCATGAACAAGTGCATCTCTGGGTGACTGTCACGGTGGGGGGAGTAAGGTGAAATAGTTGCTGCATTTGTTGTTGATGGGAGTGGCAAAAAGATCCCAACATGGCTGACCCATTTGCAAAAAATCAAGTCCGCAACTTCTTGCTTCAGGGACCACTTGTGAGGCATGAGGATAGCCCTGCTGAGCCTGTCCCCTATCTAGCTGGATTTCCTGGGAATGTGCGTCGCAATCAGAAAATGTTAGGAAGACATCACCCATTCCCATACTCGAAGGGCCTTCCAACACAAGGGGTAAGATTTGGTCCCGCCCCGTTTGTTGATGCACCATACCACTGACATATTGTCTGTCTGAATTGCAACAGTTCTGGTAGGTAGAGAGTCTTGAAGTGCTTGCAATGTCAGAAGCACTGCCCTCATCTCTAGAACATTGATGTGCAAGTGGTACTCGTGTGGCTGCCACATTCTTTGGACAGTCTGTCCCAGATAATGCCCCCCCACCCTATCTGGGAGGTGTCTGTGGTCACTGTGGCTACTGGTTGGGGGTCTAGAAAGGATCTTCCTAGAGTCACGGTCTAGAAAGGATCTTCCTAGAGTCACCTGGGGGGAGACAAGCCACCATACTAAGTCCTTTTTGCAGGATTCCATGATCGAGATCATATGTGACATTGGTAACTCCTGGAACGACCACTGAGCGAAAAGAAGCTACTGCAGAATTCTCATATGGAAGCGAGCCATAGGGACTACAGTAATTGCTGCAGCCACTGAGACCAGGACTTTCAATACCTCTCTTGCCTGAACTGTCTTCTTTTTCATGAGAAATAAAACTTGTTGACGAATGGTCGATATTCTGTCTTGAGGCAGCTCTGCTATCATGCCTCTTGTATCCAAGTCTGCCCCTATGAAGGTAATACACTGACATGGCAACAAGGCAGACTTTTCGTAGTTTATGGTGATGCCTAGCAAGGAACAGGTTTGAATTGTGTAGTCCTGTGCTTTGATCAGTTGATCCTCGGTGGTAGCAGTGAGGAGCTGGTTGTCTAGATATGGAAACACCTGGAATCCAAGAAGTCTCAGGTGAGCCGTGACCACTGCCATACACTTGGTGAACACCCTGGGGGCTGTGGGGAGACCAAAGGGCAGAGCTCTGAACTGAAAATGACTGGCTTCCCAGCCGGAAGCGTACGGATCCCCTGGATCGCCTGTCCATTTTTATGTGGTAGTATGTATTCTGGAGATCGATGGAGCACATCCAATTGTCCTGACCCAAAAAGGGAAGAATGGACTGCAGTGTTACCATCTGGAACTTCGCTTTTTTACTGATTTGTTTAGCCTGCTGAGATCCAAGATGGATCTCCAGTCCCCTGTCTTTTTTGGAACTAAAAAGAACCTTGACTAAGTTCCGGATCAATTTGGTCTGCGGGGACTTCTTGGATGGTTCTTTTTTCTAGCAACCTTTGTACTTCTAGGTTTGTTTGGTCCCAAAGACTGGGTGGAACGTCTGGGATTGACCGTACTGTTCTTGAGGGGGGTAACTGGGAAAAGGGAATTTTGTAACCCCTGGATATTACTGACAGTACCCCATGCATCTTTTGTAAAACTTTGCCAGGTTGTTCGTACTCCCTTCATTTGTGCTGGAAGGGCCTAACAGAGAACGTATCTCTGTCGCCCTGCTGTTGCAGACCCCCACCCTGCTGTAAGGCCGGCGTCTTCCATTGTTTCCCCCTCTGCCCCTGGGGAAAATTCTCCATGTGTGTCAGGCGAAGCTCCCTGGGATTTTCTAAACAACATTTTCCCACTATTCTGACCTTTAGGGTAGGGTCTAGATGGAGTGGAAAAACGGACTCCCACGGCAGACAGAGTCTTGCCATCCTTTTCACACCTGGTGAGAGTCTCTTTTACCTGAGGCCCAAAAAAGGACAAGTCATCAAAAGGGGTATTGGTAAAGGAGGACTTGAAGGGTTCCACAAATTGACAAAGGCGCATTCAGGAGCGTCTCCACAAAACAACTCCGGTACCTGCTGCCCTATTCGTTCCATCTGCCGCATAAGAAATTAGCCTCATGGAGGAGTTAACCGCTGAAGTCAAGGTCGCAAGCTGGGAAGCCACCCTGTTCGCAACTCCCTCAGCTGTAGGATCCTACAGGGTATCTCCCACCTCTTTTAGGAGATCCCGCTGAAGTCGCGTGAAGTGTGACAAATAATTCAGCGACTTGAGTGTAAAGGTCGCTGAAGAGAACATACGGTTCCCATACCTGTCCATCGTACGGGACTCCTTGTTTGGCGTATGGACAGATGAAGAAGTTTCCGCAACTTCCTTGTTAGTGGCTGCTGCTACCACTATAGCATCAACAGGAACCCCTTTGGAAAGAAAGGACTTGTCTTCAGGGGCAGTTATAAATTTATTTGGTCTCCGCGGAATCGGTTCCATGGTCTCTGCAGCGCTCCACACCTTCCGACTCACTACAGACAAAAGTGGGTCAAAAGGCGGAGACACCCAAGAGGTGGAGGGTCGAGAACCAAATGCGTCCAGATAGACCAACTCATCCTCAGAAGGGGCTAGGGACTTCCAGCCACCCTTCTAGAGATTTCCAAGATGCCCGAAAATGAGACATCCACAGAGGGGGACCATGGGGAACCTTCCGATTCATCCAAGTATGTGTCTGAACTGATGGCCTCAGGGGAGTTCAGATGCTTCCTCTTACATTTTTTCTTCCGAGAGGCCTCCGAATGTTCGGGGGAGGTTTCGGAAGAGGTGGGGTCACCCAATGGGGTGTCCTGGGGCATAGGTTCCCTACGCTTGGAGGGAGGAGGAGGGTCAAAGGCAGGCACAGGCACCGTGGGACAAGGAGCCTATAGAGCCGAGGGTGGAGCGGTCTCAGGGGTCAGCACGCTCATCGCCTCAAAGGTGCTATGGTCCCGAGCCGAAGAAGCCTCCGGCTCCTAAGAGCCCGGAGATCTCCTGCGAACAGAGAGCGATGGCTCCGAGGCTGATGTGGGAGCCGAGCTCACCTGCACCGAAGCTCTGAGAGGGAGAGCAGGGTCGGACAAGTTCCTGATGTCACTTCCCCCCCTCGGAGCCGATGAGAGAGCTTTGGCACCCAGATCCCTCGATGGACTGAGACATCGAGGAGATCAGACAGGGAGTAGGAACCGATAAAGGAGAAGTAACCAGAGTCGACAGTTCCACCACCATGATGTCTATGCACTCTGGCTCCGAGCTCAAGAGAGTCGGAGGAAGAACCGATAGAGATGCTGGATGGGCTGAAGGAGCCAATTCCTTACGGGCTGGGCTCAACAGCAATTTGGCAAGTGCCTGTGACTTGAGGAGCCTATTAACCACTCTCTCCACATCATGGTCCGAAAGCCTGGAGGAGTGAGAGGAAGACTGCCTGCCACAGACTGCAACAAAGGAGACTGTGCAGCAAAGCGCACCAGCTCCAAAGAGGGAGACCTGGTTCTTTTATGGGCTCGGACTGGCTCCGAAGTCACTGATGGAGCCACCGGAGACATAGCTTTGTCGGAGCTGGCACTGGGAACCGACAGAGCCAAAGATTTGTCAGCAGATTTGGGTTGTTCTGAAATCGAACCCTTGAAGATGGTTTGGGAAAGTTGTCAGACTGTTTTGATGGCTGAGGAACCAGAGACAAAGGATCCTGAGGGTTCTTCAAGAGGCCATGCATAATTAGTCAATTTGTTCTCTCCTGCAGGACTCTAGAACTGAAAGCATGACAGACAGAACATGAGTCCTGCAGGTGAACAGCCTCTAAACAGTATACACAGCTTGTGTGCCCGTCCGTAAGGGACATTTTGTGGCAGCACGAGTCACATTTCTTAAAGCTGGAGGGTTTTGACTCTTTGGACATGCTGGATAAACTAGGAAGACACAAAAAGCAAAAGTAAGGCTAGAACGGCTAACAATACACAACTACAAACACTATCAACAATCAAGGATATATTTTTCTTTAAGAAAAAGAAGAAGGGGGAGAGACTCTAAGTAAAACGGTGACTCCCCCAATAGGAGAGCTTATAACTTAAATGGCTACTCCAACAGATAGTGAGGAAAGAAGAAACAAACCCTCTAAGTTAAATGGGCTCAAGGGGGAAAGTAAGGCCTAAAAAAACAATGGCCTAAAACAACCAAAAAACAACAGCAGAGAACGGTCAGAAGGTTGTTACTCTAAACAAGGACTAAGAAAGACACCAACAAGGTAATTAAACTGCTAATCTAAAAATCCTGGTAAAAGAAGACAGTAAAATACGAAAAAACGAAATACTTAGCCTGAGCCAGCAATCGCAATCTCGATGCTGCAAGCGGCAAACAAGATCTGGGTAGCTACCGCTAGGCATGTTGGGATAGGGGTTAGCCTCGAGCCAGTATAAGCTCTCAAGCTATAGTAAACTGCCAAGCTGGAGCAGAGGATCGGCTCCAAACCCAACCAGCAAGAGCAAAGGCAACATGGGGACAACATAACATTTATTTAGCTGAATATTTGAAATTACAGATTGCACTTCAAGGTTTGACAATTTACGTTTCTTAATGATACTGTTGAAGGGTCAGAGATTTATAGCGAACTTGTAAACATGAAAGGCACGGTTTTGAATTAATGAATGTTTTAATCAAGTATGAGTATTAGACTAAAGGTATACTGACAGAAGTGGAAGTTTTAAATAAAATTAAGGATAACTTGTTATTTGAAACTGTGATGGGCAAATACAAAAAAAAGTTTTTATAAAGTTGATCAACATTGTATTCATATCAAAAAACATAAAATCAAAAAAAAGAGATTTAGGGCAGTATCAGACTAAGAATGTTTACCTCATGGGTAACAACAAAATGGTGAGTTAATTAAGAATGTTAATGATAATGGATTCGGGTTATCTTCACAAGATTCAAAAATTCATGCACTAGTTAACCATGAGGTGATAACTGACTGTCAGGAAGGTACCGACGAAGTCAACATAAGTGACCCTTTAGAATTTCCCCCTATGTGTCGTTCAGAAAGGCAGCAACATGAGACAGAAAAGGGAACAGCATCAATAAGCCCAGTGGCACAGAATTTCCACGGGAAGGTTACCCAAGCGGAACTACCAGGGGCGAGTGAGAAGCTTAAACCTCATTAGTAGTGAGGGGGGTCAAGGACAAATTATACACTCTAAGAATGGGTTTCATATTTTTAATTATACACACTTGGGGATTAATGATGATTATTTCTCCCTGTATGAAAAGGAGTTTAAATATGTGCCTAACTGTAATTACTTTGATTATTTATTTTGACATTTGTTAACCAGGTACGTCTGACTGAGTGATTGCCCATTTTCAGCGGAGGCCTGGGGGGAAAGCCCATTACAGAAATAATTTCAATGACGTGTTCAAAAATGGTTGCAAACAGAGGCTAACAGAGTATACAGGAGATTTTAAATACATAGGATACAGCTTAGATGTTTGAGAAAATATACAGCAGAAGTTATAAGAGCAATGTAGTTTCACATGAGGTTGGGAAGAAGAAGCCAAGGGTAGTAATAGGCGACTATAAGATAGGCATAGAAGAAAGAGAAACCGAAGTATAGAGATGTTTGAGTCTGTAGCCAGTGCAACAGAAAGGTAAGTACAGGAGTTAAGATGAGTAGAGTCGGAAGATGTAGTTATTTAAACACCTAGTAGCTGAAAGATGTTAAGATGGGTTTTGGCATGAACAGATCCAGGATTTTTGTAGTGTTTCTTTTAATACTTTTTTGAAGCTATGAGCATGGGGTAGACTTTTAATGTTCAGTGCGAGTTTGCTCCAGGCTAGGGCAACTGAATAGCTACATAAGTGTTGTCCTACTAATTTTTTAGGCTTGTGGATTGCTAAGAGAAACTGATTAGAGCTCCACAATGAGCGAGAGGGGTGTAAACGGTTATAAGGAAAGAGATGGCAGAGCAGAAGGAGGGTTTGTTAAGGATGGAGTGAATCAGTGACAGTTGAGAGAGTAAGAGTAGATGGGGGAGTTCTAGCCAGTGAAGAGTTCATAAAGAAAGGCAGTGGTGAGAGTTGTAAGGTCTGTTAGCAGCGAACCTTGCAACTTTGTTATAGGTTAGTTCAAGCTTGGCCTTAAGGGAGGATTGTAGGTTGGTTAAGACTAGGGAGGCACAGAACAGGGAGGGAAAGAGAGAGAGACATGGGCAAGGGAAAGTCTTGAGTCATTGGTGAGTTATTTTATGTTTCTGTACAGCTTTCCAAATTTTTGATGCTCCTTCTTTACACAGTTTAATACATGTAGACATTTGTCTAATAATAAGACAAGTTGGTCATCTATGATTGCACCCAGTAGCTTAGTGTGAGTTTTAACATTTATGACAGTGTTGTTAAGTGATCAGATGGTAAATGATGTTTTATGATGGGACAGAGATTTAGGCAGAAATAAGAGAATTTTTTTTTTTTTTTTTTTAAGTATGAGTTGATAGTTTGTAAGCCAATTTTCAACAGCGTGAAAGGAGTTTTGAGTAATTGAGTGGGGCTCAGAGATATTGTCAGAGGTAGCGATGATACTGGAGTCATCAGCATACTATACGAGAGTCGAGAGGGAGTAGGAGGTATGGAGACTGTTAGTGAAAATGTTGAAAAGTAGTGATTCAAGGATGGATCATTGGGGTACACCCATGTTGATGGGGAGAAAGGAGGAGAAGGAAGAGATCCATTTGACAGACTGCTGCCTGCTGCAGAGGTAGCTAGAAAACCAAGACAAGGTAGGATTAGAGATATTAAAGTCACCCAGTTTGGAAAGAAGAAGGGGTGAGAGACAGTGTCAAAGGCTTTGGAATGCTCAGGAAAAGACAGGAGATGAGTTTGTTGTTGTCTCTGGCTTGTGCGATTGCTTGGGTGAAGTAAGTTAGAGCAGTGGTAGTGCTGCGGTTGGGTCGGGAGCCATGTTGGGCAAGTGCGAGTAGATTTTCATGCAAAAGGAAGTCCAGTAGTTGCTTATGGATAGACTTTTTAAGCAGCTTTGAGAGGGGAGATAAAATGGCTGTGGGGTGGAAGTTGGGTCAATGGAGTGCCCTTTCTTGTGGATGGGAATAGTAAAAAATTATTTCTAGACAGAGAGGACAGAAGATTCTTGGACAGATCAGTTAATAAGGATATAGTCATGGAATGCTAAAGAGCTAGAGGCAATTTTTAGAAAAAGGGGGGTAGGTTGTCAACTGAAGGAGGGCATGGTTTTAGTTTGCTGAGAAGAGATTTTATGTAGGTGGTGGAAACAGGTTTGAGTGAGAAGTTAGTTGTTAGAGTTGATAGGAGGGGGGTGGGAGAGGATACTGGTGTTGTTAATGTGTATTCATTTAGCGACAGAGTCAATGAAGTAGGAGTTAAGAATGCTGGCAGTGTCCACAGGAATATTGTCAGGAAAGGGGTTAGACAAACTAAGGCTACCAGAATGGAGACTTTTATCAACAGTGGTCCAAAATTGTTTGGGATTTTTCTGGTGGCTTGATAGGGGGTTTTGGTAGAAGTTTTTCTTGTCAGTGATTAATTGCTTTTTAGTGGAGTTACGGAGAGGTTTGTAGTTTAGGAGGGGAATCTGGATTTTGAATTTTAGCCAGTATTGCCAGGCCTTGTCTCTTTCCAGCATTACAGAGTGAGTGGCCTTGGATAGCCATGGTGCAGAGTTGGATTTTATTCTAACTTTCTTAGGGGGAGCTAGGGAGTTAAGAGTTTTAAGGAGTATGGTCTTGAATCTGTACACTGCTTCATCAAGAGGTAGGTGGAGCAGGAAAGACCAGTTAATGGAGGAGAGTGTACTGTTGAATATGTCTAGGTTAAAATTAGAGAGACAGCAATGGTGTTTATATTTGTGTAAATTGCAGTGTTGTAGGGTCTATCTTTGGATGCAGATGGGAGAGTGGTCACTGAAGGAAAAGGTAGTGGTTTGGGGTTATGATAAAGGATTGGGTTAGAGACAAGGAACCAGTCTACGGTAATGCCAGAGTTGGAAGGCTTACTTTGAAGAGTTGGGTTTGTGATACATTGAAGAAGTGAAGACTTATGGAAGAGTGGGGAGTCTGGGATGAGAGTTTGCGAGTCAATGTTAACATCACCTAGGATTATTGTTTTATTTATGGAGTGAGCAAACCAGGAGAATATTTGTTCAAGTAAGGGAATATTATTTCTGGGTGGAATATAAATTGCAGCAATTGTAACTGTTTTATGGGTGTTAAATTTGCAGCTCACTACTAAGAGTTCTGCTGGTTGAAAGCTGGGGAGAGAGATGCTGACAGGGGAAAGTTCAGTTTGTTGGAATAGAGTATAGTACTCATTTTTTATGATTTCTGTCAAGACGGAAGATGTTGTAACCAGGGAGAGTAATTTCATAGTCAGTTTTGTGGGGTTTAAGCTATGTTTCAGTTAGAGCTACAATGAAAGAAGAGGACTGAGCAATCTAAAAGTGGAATTCAGTAAATTTATTGAGACTGCTGCATAAGTTCATGGAGTATAGTATTAAGAGTTTGGAGGGGGATATGAGGATAGTGTCAGGAGAGGTACTACTGAGGGTGCCTGGGTTTGGGTGGATGTTTCCTGATAGTCTATTACACATGTTTGTTAGAGTAGCAATGTGAAAGCATTGGGTTAGGTATTTGGGTCTGCTTTTTAGAGGGTGAGATGAATGATGGAGAAGCTTGATTTTTGGAATGAGTGGGTTAGTGTGGACTGAATAAAAAGGTGTTACTCTAAAAGGAGAGTGTTGAGTCAGTAGGCTAGATGGTAGGTTAGTTAGGGTTGGTGTGATATTCCTGGGAGAAAGTGTTTGGTAAAAGGAGGGGAAGTGTGAGAGTAGAATAAGAAGAAGGGCAGTAGAGGTGTAGAGGTGAAGCATTCTGTGGATGGAGAACAGGTATGTGGGCAAGGAGTAAGAGATGACAGAATAGGGGAGAGGAGTGACTAAGCTGTTAGAAGACAGTAGGGGTCAAAATGTGAAGAGATAGACTTCATGGGTTATAATACGGAACAGAGGTGTTGCGACTTAAGGAGAGTTAAAGTTTTGTTATGTAAGTCAGTGAGGAAGGTGGATTGGGAAAGGGGATTAGAAGACGTAGAAGTAGATAAGGTGGGATGGAGTGCTGACAGAGGTAGGAGGTAAAGAATGAAAAGGGTTAGTAAGTGGGAGTGGACACATGACTGGATGTTAGGACAGAATGGTGAGGTGTAGATGGAGGAGATTGGTCAGGTTAAAATACAAGTTCAGTATATAAAGGGGTGGAATTGGGGGTAGGGTAGGGGAGCGGAGTGAGCCCAAGTGCAGCAAGGGCAACCGGAGCGGGCAGAGCTAAGACTGGATAGCAGCTGATTTCAGAAATAATCACTAGGAGAGTGAAATGTGTGAGAAAACAATCACAGGAATAAGCTGAGAGTAGGCAGGAGATGAAATAAGGTCAGAAAAGGAAATGAAGATGGTAGTAAGGAAGTGGAGGGGTAAGGAAAGATGAGGTGAGCAATACAGTAGCTGGGAGAGGGCTAGAGACAAGTTCAGTGGTGTGTGGCTAGTGTTCTTGGTTAGACAGTCACAGAAAAAGTAAGTTCATAAACATACTCTAGCTACTTCTGATGCAGGCAGGGGCATAATGTCCAGTTTTCACTACTCAGATATACTCACTATTCAGGGAAATTCATCTGAAGAGACATTTAGCTATGGTCGGGAAAGTAGAGTTGTGTACACTTACCATAAATGCAGATGTTCGAGTGTATTCACTGTTGCTGTCAACACTTGTGGGTTATCCCTGCTGGGTAGCCCTCGGTCGGCCCGAATACCAGAGTCAAGCTTTTCCCCTGCACCAGCTGCTGTCACCTCTGGACTAACGTCAGTTCGTCAGTGGTACAAAGGAGAGCAGCTGGTGCCATTACATCATCTTTGTCCTAAGCTGTAGGAGCCCCTTGAAGGAAATGTTTTAAAGAGCCCCTGGTGGCCCAAGGCCACAAGAATGACAGTTAATCTCCAAAAAGGATAAGATTAAGGGGGAAGGTGGGAGGGAAAATAGGACTGCAACAGTGAATACACTTGAACATCTACATTTATGGTACGTGTACACAACTGTAATATGTTCTTCGTGTTTGACTGTTGTGGTCATCACTTGTAGGAGGATTCCCAAAGCTGAGGCAGGGGAGGATGGAAGTATGAAATTCCTAGGATTGAGCTAGCAGGCCTTGCAGGACTGCATAGGCAAAGCCTGCCCTACCCCTGGAGAACAGAGGCAGGTGGTAGTGTTTGGTGAAGGTGTGGACCAAGGTCCAAGTGGCAGCTTCCAGGATCTGGTGGGTACTCCTCTAAGGAAGGCAGTGGAAGTAGAGGCTGCCATAGTGGAATGGGTTCCGATAGATTTAGGAGGAGCTTTCCCAAGAAAAGTGTAGCAGAATTGTATGCAATGAGATATCCATTTTGAAATGGTCTGCTTGGAGACAGGCTTCCCCTCTTTCCCTGGGACGAAGCCAATCAACAGTTGATCCACCTTCCTAATGGACTTTGTTCTGTCCAGGTAGTATTTTAACTGTCTGTGCACATCCAGTGTGTGCAGAATTCTCTCTCCTTTATTCTGTGGGTTTGGAAAAAAAGGTGGGGAGATGTACAGCCTGGTTTAGGGCCACATCTGATACTACTTTGGCATGAATGAGGGATTAGTCCTGACAGACACCCTGTGCGCATGGAAGATAATGAAAGGTTCAGTGGCCATGAGTGCTTGAAGTTCTGATTCGAAGGGAGGCAAAGTCAGTTTTTCTAAGACATAGTTCAAGTCCCAGGCTGGAGTGGGTGCCCTTCAAGGAGGGCCTAATGTTAGATACACCTCGGAGGAATTGCTTAATCAAAGGGTAAGAGAAGACAGGCTGTTAAGCATGAAAGTGTACCAAAAAGCAAAAGTAGGCAAATGAAATCCTCGAGCACAGGCAAAGCAGAAATAAGCCAAATAACCCTTTATTGTCCATCAAGTGTTTTTTGAAATTAATGGCATTAAATAGATGAAATTATATTTTCAACATATAGTTCAGATTTAGGTGGTTTGATGTTTAACATCTACTATATACACCTTTTTGATATATATTGTTGAATAGTTGTCCACTTTTTACATTAGGCTTTATATATTTTATATTTTATATTTTATTTTATGTTTTATTATGTTCAGTAGTATTTGCTTTATATATAATATAAAATAATACAGAACTGGTATTGGGAATTTATAAGGATCAGCACCTTTAATATAAGGTGAGTGTTCAATGTGTGTTTTTCAGTTTGTATTTAGTTTTTGCTTATTTTTTGTTTGCTTGCTGTTTGTCAACTTTTAGGCTACTAGGTGTATATAAAGGAACAATATATTTTTAAAAATATATATACACTTTTTACATATACTTCCATTCAATTGATTTTAGCATAATAGTTTTTTCTGTATTTAATTAATCTTTTAAAAAGAATGGTGTTAGCCTTTTAAGTTTTTGAGAATAATTATGATGTCACAATCAATTAAGTATTTAATAGCACTTTACTGTTTTATGGTTGTAACATTTTTTGTCTGAGGAAGGTGGGGAAAATTTCCTTACCGAAAGTGCTTAAAAAACAATAAAGGGTTATTTGGCTTATTTCTGCTTTGCCTGTGCTCGAGGATTTCATTTGCCTACTTTTGCTTTTTGGTTCAGTTTTTCTGTTTTTCGTGATTCCAAAGCATGAAAGTGTGCTGAAATGGCTGAGGCATGGATTTTAATGGAGGAAAAGGAGAGTCCCTTGTTAAGTAGCTCTGCTAGGTAGTCCTAGCTGAGTAAGATTTCCTGGTGCTGGGCCTTCTGGCTTCCTTAATAATGTCTAGGACCTGCTTGCTCAACTGTGGGTTATCCCTGGTCCCTGGGGGATAAGCCATGCAGAAAGTCTGACAGTTTGCAGGTTTGGATGCATAATCTCCCCTCTGGCTTGTGTCAGGAGGTCTGCAGTTAAAGGCAGGGGCCTGTAAGTTTCCTTGGTCAGGCTGAGCAGAAAGGGGTGCTAATGTTGCCTGGGCCAATGTGGTGCAATAAGGATGGCTTTTGGTCCTTCCTGCCTTATTTTGAGCAGTACCTTTGGGAGTAAGGGCAGGGGAGGAATGCATAAATGAAGAGATAGGTCCACTGGAGTGAGAGAACATCCACTTTCTAAGTAGGGGGTGGAACTCCCTGGTGCAGAATTTCTGTAACTGATTGTTGTGTTGTGAGGTGAAGAGGTCCACCTCTGGTGTCCCCTAGGCCTGGGTGATTTGGAGGAATGTCCCCTTTTGGAGTTTCCACTCATGTGGGTCTAAGTAGTTTCTGCTTAGATGGTCTGCTAGGGTGTTGTTTTCTCCTGGGATATACTGGGCTATCAGGTGTAGGCCCATGGAGGAGGCTGCCTGCCAGAGGCTCATGGCTAGTTGGCAGAGAGGGTAGGAGTGTGCCCCCCCCCCACTTGTTGATGTACCACATGACTGTGGTATTGTCTGTTTTTATGAGGAGGACTCCTGGTTTTAGGTGGCTTTGGAAGGATGTGATAGCCTTGTGAACTGCCATCATTTCCTTCAGGTTGATGTGCTAGTGAAGGTGCCTGAGGTCCCAAGGGCCATGGGTGCACCGGGTGTCTAACTGAGCGCCTTAAGCCAGGTCTGAGGCATCTGTGGTGATAGTCTGGCCTTGAGGAAGGTAGGTGAAGGGAATGCCCTTGTTCTGAGTGCATGCCTCTGCCCACCAAAGAAACTCGTTCCTTATGCATGGAATGAGGGGAAGAGTGGTCTCCAAAGATTGAGTGTGTTGGCACCAAAGATTCTATAGGTACCACTGGAGATTCCTCATGTGCAGCCTGGTCAGAGGAATCATCAGAATGCAGGATGACATGTAACCCAGTGCTTGCAGAATTTTCCGTGCTGTGAGTTTTTTTCTGAGAGCTAGCTGGGAGAAGTAATTTGACAGAAAGCATTGTTTTCCTGGTGAGAGGAAGGCTATTTGGGAGGCTGTGTCCATGGGTGCACCCAAGAAGGTGATCTGCCTGGAGGTGTTTAGGTTTGATTTTTTTCCTGTTGATAGTGAACCTTAGAGAGGTTAGGGTTGTTTGTACAACAAGCATGTCCTGTTGTAACTTCTCTTTGCTGTCTGCCTGGATTAGGTAGTCATCCAGATAAGGGTAAAGCTGGATGTTTTGCTGTCTGCAGAAGGCAACTACTGTAGCCAGGCATTTTGTGAAGACCCTGGGAGCCATAGATAGTGCCGCGCAGAGAACTGAAAATGTTGTGAATCTGCTCTGAAGTGCAGGTATTTTCTGCAAGACTCCCTTATGGGTATATGAAGGCAGCCATCCTTTAGGTCTAGGGTGGTTAGCCATGCATTTTTGCCCAGCACTGGTAAAAGTTTTTGAAGAGTTAGCATTTTGAATTTTGGGACCTCTAGGAATGTGTTTAGAATGGACAGGTAGAGGATGGCAAGTGCCTTCTTTTCTTGGCACCAGGAACAGTCTGGAGTAAAAACCTTTTCCTGCTTGCTCCTGTGGAACAGGCTCCATTGCCCCTTGAGCATGGAGTATTGTGCACTTATTTTAATGCTTCTGCACACTGACTCGGAAGTAGATTTTGGTAACGTGTTAAGGTTGGGACTTGTTGGAAGGTATATTTGTAGCCCTGAAAAATGATTTTTAATAACCATTGGTCCTTTGCTACAGACAGCCAGTTTTATTTGTAAAGAGATAGCCTTCCTCCTAACCTCTGATGGGAGGGGGAGTGGGAGTCATTGCACATTCTTAGAGTAATGAGTGGACTTAGAACTCCCTGCTGTGGGAGTGGTGGAGGGCCACTGCTTAGTTCTTTGCTGGCTTGGTTTTGTGGTCTAACTGGCCTGCCCCTGCGAGGCCTCCCTTGAACCTGTCTATTGGGGGCTGGGAAAGACCAGTGCTTAGAGGGGAAGTTTCTGCTGAATCTGGGAGGTTGAACTTGTAGGAAGTCCTTTACTGTTTGCATAGATTTAGCTTTATCCTCCATCTTTTTGATGACCTCCTCTGCTTTTGATCTAAACAAGTGGTCTTTATCCAGGGCTGCATCAAGTAGTTTTGATTTTACATGATCAGACAGTGGCTATTCTTTTAGCCATGTGTACCTCCTAAAGACTGAACCTGCCACTGCGGCCGTACTTGAGGCTTCTAGGGCATCGAATCTGCAGTACAGGGAGTGTTTAGCTACTTGAGAAGTAGAGTGCAAAAGATCTGCTAACTCTTTGGAAGTATTAGTGTCAGGTAAAGATGAAATATTTTATTTCATATGTTCCAAGGTGTGCTGTTGATATTTTAGCATATGGAACTGGCAGTTAAGAGGTCTAATAGCTAAGGTTGTGGCGGTGTACAGTTTTTTTACCCCATCTGTCCAGAGCTCTTGAGTCCTTGTCAGAGGGAATTGGATTTTTAGATGAGCTAGCCTTGGCCCCTGTGAGATGACCTCTGGGTCTGCTGCAGGGTTTTTAAACAAGTACGCACGTGAATCAGGCACCCTGTAGTACCTGTCAAGTTTTCTAGGAGCCAGAAGTAGGGCGTCAGGGGTAAGGCTAGATTCATTGAAAACATCATCCACCACACCCAGAGTAGGAGGGGATGGCCAAGAGTCTATGCTGAGGAAGATATAGAAACTCTCTTAGGCTTTTCTTAGACTGAGGATAATATTGGGCTTTCCAGTGGAAATGCTCTTTGACAGTGTGCAGGGTTTCCCCAAATGAAAGATCCTCAGGGGGCGAGGCAAAAGGAATAGATTCCTCTATATCAGAATCCTCAAAGGAAGTGAGAGGTTGTTGTTCCTCATCTGAACCAAGGTAGTCTGAAAGTTCAGAATCCAGCTGTGTGTGAACTTCAGGAGATGTTTCCCTCTCTCTTTTAGAAGGAGTGGTATGGCTACCCCTAATGAAAGTGATGAGGTCCTCCGCCATTTTCAGTAACTGTGTATGAGGAGGTGGAGGAGGAGTCAGATAGCAACTAGAGACCGTTTTCTTTGGGGTGGTCTTACTTTTAGTCCTTGGTAAATCCATTTGTCATTGGGATGCGCTAGTCGGAAGTGAAGACGTAGGTTTCTGTCTTGAATCGGTTGTGCGAAGAACCTCCTCAGAAGCCGGTGCCTGTGTAGCAGCTCCAGACCCAACTGAAGTGGAGACAATCAAGGGATCAGACAAAGAAGCATTCCCCGGCGGCATACCGAACTCCGAAAGGGTCTTGGTAGAGGCCTGCAAAGGAAACGAGTCAGACATTAGGGGCTGCGAATGCACCTCACTGAATTCCTGTGAGCTGACAACTTGCTTCTGGGACGGGTCCTCTGAATGCTTAAGTTTGTGTGGTCTGTCCCTATCTTTTTGCTTTTTGGGAATATTCACAAACTGCTGACTGATGGATGCCATTTTGTAATGCGAGGAACTACTTCAGAAATGCCTGGCTACAAAATCAGCTCTACGGTGAACAGTCCTTGAATTGAAAAGTGTGCAGAAGCAACAACAGGGGACGTTGTGGCCTGGGTCTGGGACTAGACAAGTAATGCACAAGGTATGGAAGTCTTGGTGTGTTTTCCACAGCGGAGACAATTATTGACTTTTTCGGACAACAGTTAGTGCAAAAAAAAGTCCCCAACAGGGTACTTAGCTTTAGTCATCTTCAGATTCAACTTCCACTCTGGCAACGAACGACTGGCACACACGCAAACTGCTTTTGTTTCGGGCTCCACGGCAAGAAAGTCTGATGTAATGGCACTGGCTGCTCTCCTTTATACCACTGACGAACTGACGTCAGTCCAGAGACGACAGCAGCCAGCACAGGGGAAAAGCTTGACTCTGGTATTTGGGCTGTCCGAGGGCTACCCAGCAGGGATAATTAGAAGTTATGTACTCACCATAACGTTCCATCTGAGTAGGTACTTCATTTGTCTGCAACCTGTGGGTCTTGGATCCGACCGGCAGCTTTCCAAGCTTCAAGATCCGAGCTCCTAGCTCCTCCCCTCTACCCACAATCCCCTGTCACCACCACACTACCTCAGATCGGTTTTGCTGTATCACCTGAAAAACCTGTAATAAACAGGTTCAGATATTCTCAAGAATCATAAAAGATCCTAGAAACCCGATACAGGTTAGGGGGATGGCAGGGGGGGATGGTTGCAGACAAATGAAGTACCTACTCAGATGGAACATTATGGTGAGTACATAACTTCTAAATCTGAAGTAGTTACTTCATTTGTTCTGCAACCTGTGGGACAGAGTCCCCAGCTACCTAAACAAAGAAACCAGGGTGGTCTATGGAAGGATATTCCGAAGCACCATGGAGCCAAAGGATGCCTTGCTTCTAGATATCATGTCCAGCTTATAATGAGAAATAAACGTATGAGCAGAAGACCAAGTGGCTGCTGAAAATATGTCGTCCAACGGCATCCTGGACCAGAAGGCTGCAGAAGTTGCGATGGACCGTGTGGAATGTGCACGAATTTTAAATGGGGTTGTTTTGCCCGATGCCTTATAAGCCTGAGAAATACATTGACAAATCCAATTAGCCAGTGTCACTTTGGATATAGGTTTTCCCATGGATGAAGGAGCAAATGATACAAACAGTTGATCAGCCTTACGAACGTCTTTGGTCCTGTGCAGGTAAAAACGCAACTGTCTAGGTACATCTAGTGTGTGCAACATGTATTCTCCCTTATTTTGAAAATTTTTGAAAAACACTGGCAGATTGATAGTCTGATTGATATTTGCCACAGATGCCACTTTTGGTACAAAAGACGGGTTAGTCCTGAGAGACACTCTGTCATTGTGAAAAATAAGATAGGGAGGTTTCATGCACAAAGCTTGGAGCTCTGAAACCCTTTTAGCAAGTTATGGCTACCAAGAATGCTGTTTTCCAGGACAGAAAATTAAGGGGTACAGAAGCTGCAGGTTCAAAAGGAGGTTTCGTTAAGGCTTGCAGAACAAAAGTTAAGTCCCAAGGGGGAGTCACGGATTTCACCGGTGGCTTGAGAAGGAAAACGCCACGCAAGAATGTCTTGCACAATTTTGATCAGTCTCCCACATGAAAATGGGATACTGCTGCCAACTGTACTTTTACCGTTGATGCACTGGCCCCTTGTTCAAATATCATGGACAAAAAATCCAAGACTGTAGGAATTGGCACAGTAAAAGGTTGAGACCCTGGCTGTTAGCCCAGATAGAAAATCGTTTCCACTTGCTATTATAGATTTTCCTGGTGGACGGTTTATGAGCCGCTACCAGAATAGTTTTCACTGGTGATGAGATACCAGGAATCCTTGCCATTAGTGGAACTGGATCAACCAAGCCGTGAGCTTGAGGTTTACCAGGTTCGGTGTTGGGCATCCCGTTGGGTGCAATATCAGATCTGGAATGGGATCCATGATTAAAGGGGAGGAGGGACTGTGAGACTGCAGGTATGGAAACCAGATTTGACGAGGCCAGAATGGGGCTATGAGGATAATTTTGCTCCCCAACCATGCGGCTTTCTGAATGAACTTCGCCATGAGTGGAAAGCATAGAGTAGACAGGGAGGCCAAGCATGAATCAGTGCGTCTCTGGGGCTCTCCCCTTCCGGGGGGAAGAATTGCGAAGAACTCGCTGCATTTTGTGTTTTGGGGGGGTAGCAAAGAGATCGCAGCGAGGCCAACCCCACTTGTGGAAAATTTCCTTCGCAACTTTCGGATTGAGAGACCACTCGCAAGGACTGAGAATTACTCGACTCAATTTGTCCGCCAGAATGTTGGATTGTCCCGGAATGTGCATTGCTCTCAGAAAGCAGTTGGTGGATATTGCCCATTCCCAACCTCTCATGGCTTCTCGACAAAGAGGATAGGATCTGGTTCCCCCTTGTTTGTTTATATACCAGACCACTGACATATTGTCTGTCTGTATTGCAATCGTTCTTAGAGGTAGAAGGTCTTGGAGAGCCTGCAACGCTAGAAGCACCGCCCTCATCTCCAGAACATTTATGTGCAAGGCGGTCTCCGACAAGGTCCACGTACCTTGGACGTTTCTGCCCAAACAATGCCCCCCCCAGGCGAGAAGCCTCCGTGGTTAACGTGGCCTGGGGAGGGGGAATCGGAAAGGGTCTCCCTTGCCTGAGTTCTGGAGAGTGAAGCCACCAAAGGAGGGATTCCCTGCAAACCCTGCTCAGGAGGATGGGAGTGTTCAATGGGTGGAGTAACAGTGACCAATGAACTTGGAGTGTCCACTGTAATATAAGCATCCTTAGGTGAGCATGGAGAGAGAGGCCGATAGCCGCTGCCATCGAGCCTACTGCTCTCAGGACTAACTCCGCCAGCAGAGCTTTGGTGCGAAGAAGAGCCAAAACTTGGAGTGAGAGGCTGGACAGCCTGTCCGAGGTCAAGAAGGCCCGAGAAGATCGGGAATCTAGCCTGGCTCCTATGAAATCTAATGCTTGCACAGGATGAAGAAAAGACTTCGGTATGTTGACTGAAATGCCCAAGCTGTCTGCAAGAGACAGAACATAGTCCCTCTCGGTACAAAGTTGATGCCTGTTGGTTGCTGTGAGGAGCCAGTCGTCTAGGTACAGAAAGACCCTTATGCCCTGAAGCCTCAAGTGGGCCGCAACCACTGCCATGACTTTGGTGAACACCCTGGGGGCTGAGGTGAGTCCGAACGGAAGGACCCTGAACTGGTAATGACTGGCCCCTAACCAGAAGCGGAGGAACCTCCTGGACCGTCTGTCCATTAGAATGTGGTAGTATGCGTCCTTGAGGTCTATAGAGTACATCCAGTCGTTCTCCTGCATTAAGGGGAGAATAGATTGTAGAGTGACCATCCGGAACTTTTCTTTGGGTACAAACATGTTCAGGGCAGACAAGTCTAGAATGGGCCTGAGGTCCCCCGTCTTTTTTGGCACTAAAAAGAACCTTGAGTAGTAGCCCGATCCGGATTGGTCTGGGGGGACCCGCTGGATGGCTCTTTTTCCTAACAAATTTGAAATCTCTATGCGAGGGCGCGGAGTCCGAAGCTGGATAGGATTGCTGAGACTTGCGGAACCACAGCTTCTTTTGCCCCCTCTGATTCCTTGAGAAGGAACGTTGGGGGCTCGAGAAGCGGACTCCGACGGCAGACAGCGTCTTCCCGTCCTTCTCGCTTTGGACGACTGTATTACGTACGGTCTTGCCAAAAAGCGAAAAGCCGTCAAAGGGTGCGTTCGTGAAGGACGCCTTGAAAGGTTCTGCGAAATTACAAAGGCGAAGCTACGGTCTTGCCAAAAAGCGAAAAGCCGTCAAAGGGTGCGTTCGTGAAGGACGCCTTGAAAGGTTCTGCGAAATTACAAAGGCGAAGCCAGGCGTGGCGTCGCAAGACAACACCTGACCCGCTGGCCCTTGCGGCTCCCTCCGTAGCATAAGACAGTAGCCGCATGGACGTATTTGAAATGGACTTGAGAGTGGCCATACGAGTCGAGAACACGGTTTTGTCCTCAACCGACATGGACTCTGGTGGAGCTGCAGTGTATTCCTTGATCAAATCCCATTGCAGCCTGATGACATGCGCCATATAATTCAGCGCCCTCACAGAGAAGGTTGCTGAAGCAAAGGTCCGCTTCCCTATACGGTCCAGCGCCCGGGACTCCTTGTCCGGCGGGTGGACCGTGGAGCTCTCCTGGGAGAGAGCTCTCTTAGTGGCAGCAGCCACCAACATGGCATCAACTGGAGACCCTTTGGCCCAAACCTGCCCATCTGAAGGAGGGCTAAGGATTTTATCCGGCCGGCGTGGGATAGGCTCCATGGTGTCGGGATCCTGCCAAGCCCTGGTAGTCAGGAGATCTACCAGGAGATCTGCCGGTGGGGATACCCAGGAGGTAGATGGGCCCGCTTCAAACGCCTCCAGAAATACGGACTCATCCGAGGAAGGTTTTTGGGCAGACCACCCCCCCCCCCAATACGCAACATTTCCATGATGTCTCCAAAGGAGACATCCTCGGGGGGTGACCTTGGGGCACCTTCCCTTTCCTCTAAGTCCGTATCTGTGGTGACTGACTCGGGGGAGTCCATGTGCCTCCTTTTACACGTCCGTTTATGAGGCACCTCTTCTGTGGGACTATCAGAAGAGGGCTCGTCAATGGCCTCTTGTTCCTCCGAGGGAACCAACTGGAGGGTCTGAGCAGGCTGTCCCGATGGAAGGATGATGGAAGGCAGACCCGTATGCAGTGAGGAAGCGGAAGGATCCAAAGCCCGAGTTGGGGACCTGGAAGACCTCGACAGTACCCTCTCCACTACCTCGAACACCGAGGGAGAACTACTCTCTTCCGGCCCCGAGAGCAGTCTCCTCGGCTCCGAGATAGGGATTGGGGTCGAAGCCGAAGCCATCTGATCAGAAAGGGAGGTGCTCTCCGACATAGGAGGTGCCAAAGATGCACCCGCTCCCACGGATCCGACGCCCGGCCCATGGCCCCGAGAGCTCGGATCCGAGATACTCGAGGGTATGGTCGGCATCGAGAAGGCTTGGGCCACCGACGCCGACAAAACCCCGGCTCTGAAAGGGCCTGGATCCGAAGACTCCAAAACCCGGATCCGGGTTGAAGAAGGAGAAATCAGGGCAAATATTGAAGCTGCACTCCCCCCCTGTGGGGGGGGGAGGCAGGAGCACCCCCATCTGCATTTGGGTCTGCAGAAACCGACGCATCATCCTGTCCATATCGATGTCGCAGAGAGACCTAGTAGATCTAGAGGAGGTCGTAGAGGCAGGCCTGGAAGGCCGCCTCAACGACCTTGCAGGCAAAAACGATCTGAGGTAGTGTGGTGGTGACAGGGGATTGTGGGTAGAGGGGAGGAGCTAGGAGCTCGGATCTTGAAGCTTGGAAAGCTGCCAGTTGGATCAGAGGTCGGATCCGAGACCCACAGGTTGCAGAACAAATTAAGTAACTACTTCAGATCCCACAAGTTATGACTCCAACAGTGAAACACGAAGAACATTGGAGGGCTAAAATCTAGAAATAAAAAGGAGTAGAAAAGTGAGGTTAAATTAGGTGTGAGTGACACCATAGTTTTACTTGAACTAAACACATTTAGCGTGTTTTTATGACAACAAAGAAGATCAGCAAGCAGCTCCTTTTAGGGTCACCATTCAAAAAAAAAAAAAAATAGGCACTTTTAGTCCACCTTTAAATACAGTCCTACAAGTGTTTGAAAGGGCCTGTGAAAGGGACACAAGAAAAACCTTTTTGGACATCAAATGATTATATGACGAATATAATTTAACCATTGTGGAAAGAGATTTCTTACATCTAATAAGCAACAAAACAACTTGTGTCACGAAACCTAACAAGGGTGGGGGTGTGGTGTTAATGGTGAAGATTATTCAGGGGCTATGCTTAACCTATTAAACAGTGGAGAGACATATTTGCAAGTCTCCAAAAATGAGATAAACATAGTCTATAGAAAGACAGATTTAAATATTGAGGCTCATTTGTCGCAACAACAGATCACTAGTTGCGAATATATTTTTTTTGCAAAACAAGAAACCCTGTAATCCTAATATTTTTGGAATACCCAAGATTCACAAAGATTTGTGTAATCCACCTCTTAGACCTACTGTTTCAGTAAAAACTTTGAAAATTTACCCACTTGCAGTCTTTATTGACAGAGAATTAAAACCCGTGTTTGGTATTTTCAAGAAAATGATTAGAGACTCCTGGGATCTATTAGAGAGACTAAGAGAGAATATATGCGATAGGGAATTCATTTTTCTAATCACAGATGTAGTTGACTTGTTTACGTACATTCCGTAGCAAACTGGTTTAGATTTTTTTCATGCTTCACTAACTTCCTGTGATTTTTGTAGTACTAGTAGGGTGAATTTCTTAGTAGACATGATGGGGTTAGTACTAGATAATAATTTCCTGTTTTTTTGAAGGTGGGAATTATAAACAGGTTAAGGGTGTAGAGATGGGGCCAGTTGTGCCCCTGTTTTTGCTAATTTGTTACTAGCCTCTTGGGGGGGGGAAAGTGTTATTGCCTCTGAATTTTATCAATACTGCAGGATTTATCCTAGATTTTTGGAAGATATATTTACTTTATGGAAGGATCAAGAGAAGTTATTAAAAGGTTTATTACTTATAAAAATAACACAACAGAATTTTTAAAGTTTACCCACCATGTTGATTATAGCAGTATAAATTACTTGGACATAACTATTACAAAGTACGAAAAGGGTTTTGTTTCTAACATTTATCATAAGCCAACTTTTAGTAATAATTACCTACATTTTGAAAGTTTGCTCCCTTACAAACAAAGAAGAGTTTAGTGAAGGGACAACTCATTAGAATATCTAAAAAGTGTCTGACGAGGAGACCTTTAATGTAGAGATTAAAAAAGTACAGGAAATGTTTTCTGATAGGGGGTACCCAGAGAAGACGTTATTTAGGATTAGTAAAGAAAGAATAGTAGGTATGAGACGTATCCTCCTTTTTTTAGGAAATAAACTGGTTAAAAACTAAAATGTTGAAAAACAAGAGAAAAGGAATTCTGAAAGAGCCTTGGTGTTGACATACAACAATTATTCAGGGGGTATTATTGATATAGTTAGGTATAACTGGAATATTTATTTATTTATTTATTTACTTAACATTTGTTTACCAGGAAAGTCTGACAGGGACAGAGCCCATTTTCAGCAGAGGCCCGGGAAGAAACACTCCAGATGTATGTCTTTGGAATGTGGCAGAAAACTAGAGCAGCCCAAGGAAACTTACACAAACGCAGGGAAGTCATGCAGACTCCTCATAGAAGGCACTCCAGCTGAAAATCGAACTAGAGAACATCTTACTGTTAGGAAACAATGCTAACCTCTGCACCACTGTGCCCCCTTCAATATACTGAAGAATGATGAAAAAACTTATAGACTTTTAGGTGAATGTCTACAATATGTGTTAAGACTGGGAACAATATATCCTGAGCAGAATGGACTGACTAGAGAAATAATTTTTTGAGCTATAATACAGAATCGGAATTGCCTAGACATAGTAAAGCCTTGCTGATTTGAATTATGGTGGCTACCAAAAAAGCAATTACTAGAAAATGAAAATCAAAGTCTAAACTAACTTTAATAGAAGTAATGAGTATAGTATCAGAGATAAAACAACTGGAATTAGGATCTTTAGAAAAGGGAAATAGGAAAAAATGGGAATTGTGGAAACAACATATGCAAAGAAGAAACTAGGTTTAAAAGAAGTCAGGATTTGAATGATATGTATAATGCTTAACTGACAATGACTGGTTAGATCATAAGTGATGTATAATGTTTTCAACTACAGTTGTTTCAGTGGTGTCTGTGATGCATAATGTGTGCAGCTAAATTCGTGTCAACGTTTGTTTTTCATTTATGTAAATGTAAGATTGCCTATGTCATATGTGATAATTTAATAAAGATGTTTAGACTGGGAACAATATAAAGGCTATGTTAGAAACATAAAAAAATTCCCAAGTTTGAATTTTAACACAAAGCAAAAAGTGACTATGAAATGCGGCATGTGTAGCCAATGCTCACTTATATTAGAAGTTGATCAATTCATTTTAAATAATGACCTTAAGTCTGTAATTTATCCAAAAGCAGAGAAATGCAGAACTACAGGGACAGAGTATTAAGCGGTTTGTCACACATGTACAAGTTTCTATGTTGGTAAAACAAAAATGACTTTAAGAGTTAGGATACAAGAACACATGCATGATACAAAAATTTTAAGCTTTCAAGTTTGTCAGTACGGAGCAGGTATTGATGGACCCAAAGAGTGGGATGTGGGATGTTTTATTAGAACAAACTTGGTGCCCACATCCCCCCTCCCCCGGGGTAAATGACAATTTATTATTCCTGCTCTACAGTTAAGATCATGTAAATTCTAAGTTACTGTTTTTGGATGAATTTTGTTAATATTCACTTTTTTCAATATTATACATATACATTTTTAGTATACACTGTTTGCGGTAGGTTAGTGTTAAACATATACATATTTTTTCTTTAAAGTGTGTGTCTGTATATAAATATATATGTATATATGTATATATATATATATATATATATATATATATATATATATATATATATATATATATATATATATATGTCTACTTTGTGTTATCGAAAATACAGTTCAATGAACCATATTTTCGATAATACAATTCCGCGAAAGTGCATTACATCGAAAATGCACTTTCGCGGAACAAAAATAGTAAAATATAAAAAAAAAAAAACATATCAAACTAAACAGTATTATGCAGGAGGGCAAGCCCCTCTGCACCCCCCACACCCCCCGCTTTATTATTCTCACTCTGAGATCGCACTACAGTAGGGAAAAGGGAATATTCCCTTATTCCCACTGTACCACAATCTCAATAGGAGTTTCCTTAGTTGTACATCAACAGTATACATTGATGTACAACTAATGGTACATGTAAACTGCATGTTTTTTTTTTCTTTAGTGAAAGTACATTTTTGACAAAATGCACTTTCGCTAAAGTGTGTTCTATAAAGTACGGTTCGATGAACCGTACTTTCAACAATGCAAATAGGACCCATATATATATATATATATATATATTAATATAAAAAAGAGTGTGTATACCTTTAAAAAAAGGGTATTTGAACCATTAAGTCACTTTAGGAAATTTAGTTCTAAGGAAGTCCCATTATTTTGGATGGGACGAAAGTGCTTAACCGGTCTTGTTCACTTTTATGTTTTATATTCATCATTCATTAAACGAGTACTGTTTTTATATATTTTTTCGTATTCACCTCTGTGGCCCAGTTCTTTTAAAAGGACTGTGTTTGCATTTGAACATTTGAATAAGTATCTAAATTAGGTTAAATAATGGGAGATTTGTGACACATTCTCTTCTTGCAGTTAGCTAACCTTTATCAACACTTGATAACCATAATTACCTGTAAGGTTTCTGAGTAGAAGTCAAGTTCTCAGTCATTTCTGGCATGGCAGCAGTGAGAAGTGCCTAAAAACGAAAAGAAAAGAAAAAAAACAGACTAGTTGTACATGCACTTGTGCATTATCAAGCAACCAGTGAACACTATTCTTATAAATAAAGTAACAAAATAGAAAGCAAAACATACAAACATTTACTTTCGATCAGTATACATTTTAACAATTTCACTCACTCCAATGATACATAACTTGCTCAATTACTGCCTTCCCTTAAACATCCCCCCTCCCCCTGAACACTATTCATCTACTAGTCCCACAGATTCCATTTGGCTCTATGTAATTTGCTCCATCCCTTTTCTAATGAGCCCACTTCCAGTTCTTTTATCTCCTTCACAACATTCAGTACTTACTTCAGTTACATTTGATTTATTTTTAAATTTCTGTTAAGTAATTGCTTTTTTGCAGCCAAAAACACTAAACTTGGTAAGACCTTACTACGTATAGGCAATTCAGATCCTATATCCCAGGTCAAAAGAATCATTACCTTAATTATAACCATTTGGTCCCCCAACATTTCTGACAAAAGTATTTTGCAGGGAGTTTTTAAAATTTGCAATTACCTCTCTTTCCCCATCACACCTCCAGCATTTGCTATCTGCCTGAGGAAAGCTTCTATGAAGTCATCATGGGATATAATCATATAAAAACTACCTATACGAACACTTCCAAGTAAAAATCCTAAACTTTCTGGACTGTTGCATACTATGCAGCTGTACAGGTGTTCTGCCATTGTTCCTTTGTATAGTGAATTTCTACTCTCTCTTCCCAATGTTTTCTAACCTCCTCTGATTGATTCTTACAGTTAACATGCAATATTTTATATGTCCTACTAATTATCAACTTCTTTTCTTCGACTCAACTAAAAGCACTACCAGTGCTGGTCTTTCATTTAGCAATCTCCTGTCCCTTTTTTTTTGGCCTATACTCAGTTATCAATCCCAGCTACATTATTAAAAATTCTTTAAGAGGGCATTGTTACCATACTCACTTCACCCACCTGGTCCATTCTTGGATACCAAAAATACAGTTGTGAGTAAAAAGTTTGTATTATGTTAACACAAGATCTTCAAAGAGAGGTTGGTGTAACAGTAAATCATAAAATTTGGGTTTATACAAGTTTTACACTGCATTTTGTTAAGCAGGATTTCTTCACAGCAATGGGATATTCCCATTTCCCCTGCAAGAAACAAGGGCTGGCATTGAACTCTGCTTAGGTACAGTTGCAAGCGAACTGTGGCACTGTTATTTATTACTTTTGTTAGCTATGAAGGTCTACCTGGGAATGGTCATTTTCAATCCAGCCCTAGGGAAAAGTACTCCAAGGCAGAATAATACAACTTAATAACGATAACCACAATTACAATAAAGCAGAAAATGCTATGTTTTTTCTCATTTTCTTTCGTTCTTCATGTTTGTATTTTACACAAAGTTCTACATGGTGGCACATAGGTTGCTAAACTAATGCAAATGATACATAAACCCATAAAACAATACATTTCAGAATCCATGCATAACCTTGGAAATATGTAAAGGTAGGTTTTGAAGCACAAAACATCAAGTGTACAGAAAATACATGGTGTATGACAGCACACAGGAACAAGGCTAACAGCTGTTAACAAGCTGCTTCCAGTAGTCCAGGCTTTGATTCCCTCAGCCTCCATTTGACTACTATGCAATATTTAACTTGAGCTCAGCATTCCTACAACAATTTGAAAAAAAATCTATGCATATCAGTGTTCTGTTCCAATTAACAAATACAAACACAAAAACAAACAAAACAAAAAACAAAGTGTCTGTGCAACTAACTATAACTTCTTTTTCCAACAAGGAAACCTAAACTAGAAAAAAAGTACACAAACTGAACAAATACATACAGTACACTGGCATAAACTTCAGAAAAACAGTGTGTCTTGTACAGCACTGACATTAGTACAAGCCATATCACCACACACATAGGTGGCAGCCCCCTTAATACAGAAGAGGTAATAAGAGATCTGGGGACCCAGATAGATTGTAATCTCTCCTTTGACAATCATATTGCCAAAGTAGTTAGGAAAACCTTCTATGTACCCCATCTAATTACTAAAGGGTTTGCATCTAGAAATAAAGAGGTTATAGTGCACCTCGACTCGTCACTCATCAGACCCATCAGAGTACAATGCCCCATTTGGGATGTACCTCACAAGACACTTCCAAAAGCTGGAAAGACCACAAAAGTACCTCACCAAGAGGATTACTAGCCTCAAACATATGTCCTATGCAGCTCGACTGGAAAAACTCCGGCTGTACTCAGTGGCAAATCACTTACTCAGAGGTGATCTCTGCCTGACATACAAAGCCATGTCCAACTTAGAATTGATGGACATGATCCACCTAAAGAAATCCAAGTCACTGCGAGCTATTCGCTCTAGTGAGCTAAACCACACCACAACAATAAATACAACATGCTGGAGGGATAGATTCCTGTTACAGAGACTCCCCATGCTTTGGAACAAAATTCCTAACTACATTAGGCAGAGCCCCTCACTAACACTCTTCAAGAGAAACCTTGACGAGTAGATGGGTAACAGAAAATACACCCCTGGGATCACTTCATTGGCCCTTCTTGACAGAGGCTCAGTTAATTGATCAATGGGGCGGCGAAAGCTGACACACTCTGGCTAGGCTTATAAATGCCCTCAGGCAGATATCCTAGTACCTACCTATGAACCTATGGAACGTGTGTCTACTTCATATTAAATATAAATTACTAAAATAAAGTAGGCAACTACACTTTATAACAGAAAGGCCATTTGTGGAAATTCCAAGATGGCTGCACACTGATCAACAGATTAATTATCGGCTCTCCTGGTGTTGAAACAGACACTGAGAAGAAGGAGCTAGTGAAATTGTCATTTTGGGTAAAATTTAATTTTTCACTAGTAAATAAACTGTCTGGATGTCAGCAAAAAAGAAATTTAGAGAACCTGAAAGAAAACCAACCAGAAAATGTGAAGAAAAAACAATGGCTCGGAAAAATCCTGCAGCTGTTCAGCAAAAAGCATTTCAAGCTTCAGTCTCGGTACAAGAGGTGGTGTCCAATTGTTTACGGGATACATATATAAATGTACTCAGAGGCGATCAGAATAAATGAAACACTGAATGAATCTATCAACTTAAATATTAAAAGGTTGAAAAAATAGAAGAAGTTTTAACTAGCTATTCAGATCAACTGATAAAACTTTCAGAAGCTGAAATTAAGAAAAGGCTAGCAGAGTACAAGGCTTCTCAAGAAGAACTGTTTCAAAAAATAGTTAGAAGACAGAGGGCACAGAGAAAACCTGAGATTTTCTGCTGTACCAGAGAAACTGAAAGGAACAGATTGCATTAATTTTATGAAGCACAAATAAAAAACTGGACTGGTGTTCCACAACAGGAGTTGTTAATTGAAAGGGCACATTGATTACATTCTTCAAACCTGTCCATTAGAAAGCACCCAGGACTTATATTAGCAAAGATACAATCATACCAGCAGAAAGAGTTAATCATGACAAAACTGTGGCAGACAGGAAAAATATTAACAAATGAAAACAGCAGAATGGCTGTGGAAAATGATAATTCAGTGTACATCAAGTATAAGAGAAGCAAATGTATCCCCAGCAATCAGGGAAGGTGAGATTCAAGCTGTTGTATCCAGCCATCTTCAGAATATTTTTTTCCTGGAGGATCAAAGACATTTTTGGATGCAGAACAAGTTAAGGAAGGAAAAAAAATCCAATAAAAAGTGAGCCAGCAAGAAAAAAGGGATTCTGCTTGTCATTCTCCTGGCAATAAAACTGAGAGAGACTTTGCCAGTGAAACCTTTTACATTGTTCCAAAGGGAAATGCTTGAGATACAGAAAAAAGCACAGGAGTTGACTCAGAAATGCCTTGGACTCAAACCAGTGTGGGGGCAGATGAGGATGATCAAGAAGAAGACCAGCAACATTGAAATTCGAGATTAAATAATAAGTCACATAATAAGTCAATTTTTATTTCTGCAATATATACTTTCATTTATTCCAAGTACGTGCAATAGTTATTATATCCATAGTCAGTATTATTTAACTCACTACAGTGCAATATTAGATACATAATTAGAAGTTATGTACTCACCATAACGTTCCATCTGAGAAGGTACTTCATTTGTCTGCAACCTGTGGGTCTCGGATCCGACCGGCAGCTTTCCAAGCTTCAAGATCCGAGCTCCTAGCTCCTCCCCTCTACCCACAATCCCCTGTCACCACCACACTACCTCAGATCGGTTTTGCTGTATCACCTGAAAAACCTGTAATAAACAGGTTCAGATATTCTCAAGAATCATAAAAGATCCTAGAAACCCGATACAGGTTAGGGGGATGGCAGGGGGGGATGGTTGCAGACAAATGATGTACCTAGTCAGATGGAACGTTATGGTGAGTACATAACTTCTAAATCTGAAGTAGTTACTTCATTTGTTCTGCAACCTGTGGGACAGAGTCCCCAGCTACCTAAACAAAGAAACCTGGGTGGTCTATGGAAGGATATTCCGAAGCACCGCGGAGCCAAAGGACTCCCTGCTTCTAGATATCATGTCCAGCTTATAATGAGAAATAAACGTATGAGCAGAAGACCAAGAGGCTGCTGAACATATTTCGTCCAACGGCATCCTGGACCAGAAGGCTGCAGACGTTGCGATGGACCGTGTGGAATGTGCACGAATTTTGAATGGGGTTGTTTTGCCCGATGCCTTATAAGCCTGAGAAATACATTGACAAATCCAATTAGCCAGTGTCACTTTGGATATAGGTTTTCCCATGGATGAAGGAGCAAATGATACAAACAGTTGATCAGCCTTAAGAACGTCTTTGGTCCTGTGCAGGTAAAAACGCAACTGTCTATGTACATCTAATGTATGCAACATGTATTCTCCCTTATTTTGAAAATTTTTGAAAAACACTGGCAGATTGATAGTCTGATTGATATTTGCCACAGATGCCACTTTTGGTAAAAAAGACAGGTTAGTCCTGAGAGACACTCTGCCATTGTGAAAAATAAGATAGGGAGGTTTCATGCACAAAGCTTGGAGCTCTGAAACCCTTTTAGCAGAGGTTATGGCTACCAAGAATGCTGTTTTCCAGGACAGAAATTTAAGAGGTACAGAAGCTGCAGGCTCAAAAGGAGGTTTCGTTAAGGCTTGCAGAACAAACGTTATGTCCCAAGGGGGAGTCACGGATTTCACCGGTAGCTTGAGAAGGAAAACGCCACACAAGAATGTCTTGCACAATTTTGTAGACGCTAGAGATCCTAATCCATCTCCCACATGAAAATGGGATATTGCTGCCAACTGTACTTTTACCGTTGATGCACTGGCCCCTTGTTCAAATATCATGGACAAAAAATCCAAGACTGTAGGAATTGGCACAGTAAAAGGGTTGAGACTCTGGCTGTTAGCCCAGATAGAAAATCGTTTCCACTTGCTATTATAGATTTTCCTGGTGGACGGTTTATGAGCCGCTACCAGAATAGTTTTCACTGGTGACGAGATACCTAGAGTCCTTGCCATTAGTGGAACTGGATCAACCAAGCCGCGAGCTTGAGGTTTACCAGGATCAGTGTTGGGCACCCCGTTGGGTGCGATATCAGATCTGGAATGGGATCCAGGATTAAAGGGGAGGAGAGACTGTGAGACCGCAGGTATGGAAACCAGATTTGATGAGGCCAGAATGAGGCTATGAGGATAATTTTGCTCCCCAACCGTGCGGCTTTCTGAATGAACTTTGCCATGAGCGGAAGCGGAGGGTAAGCATAGAGTAGACCGGGAGGCCAAGCATGAATCAGAGCATCTCTGGGGCTCTCCCCTTCTGGGGGAAGAATTGCGAAGAACTTGCTGCATTTTGTGTTTTGGGGGGGTAGCAAAAAGATCGCAGCGAGGCCAACCCCACTTGTGGAAAATTTCCTTCACAACTTTCGGATTGAGAGACCACTCGTAAGGACTGAGAATTACTCGACTCAATTTGTCCGCCAGAATGTTGGATCATCCCGGAATGTGCGCTGCTATCATAAAGCGGTTGGTGGATATCGCCCATTCCCAAACTCGCATGGCTTCTTGACAAAGAGGGTAGGATCTGGTTCCCCCCCTTGTTTGTTTATATACCAGACCACTGACATATTGTCTGTCTGTATTGCAATCGTTCCTAGAGGTAGAAGGTCTTGGAGAGCCTGCAACACTAGAAGCACCGCCCTCATCTCCAGAACATTTATGTGCAAGGCGGTCTCCGACAAGGTCCACGTACCTTGGACGTTTCTGCCCAAACAATGCCCCCCACCCTAGGCGAGAAGCATCCGTGGTTAACGTGGCCTGGGGGGGAGGAATCACAAAGGGTCTCCCTTGCCTGAGTTCCGGGGAGTGAAGCCACCAAAGGAGGGATTCCCTGCAAACCCTACTCAGGGGGATGGGAGTGTTCAATGGGTGGAGTAACAGTGACCATTGAACTTGGAGTGTCCACTGTAATACACGCATCCTTAGGCGAGCATGGAGAGAGAGGCCGATAGCCGCAGCCATCGAGTCTAGTGCTCTCAGGACTAACTCCGCCGGCAGGGCTTTGGTGCGAAGAAGAGTCAAAACTTGGAGTGAGAAGCTGGACAGCCTGTCCGAGGTCAAGAAGGCCCAAGAAGACCGGGAATCTAGCCTGGCTCCTATGAAATCTAATGCTTGCACAGGATGAAGAAAAGATTTCGGTATGTTGACTGAAATGCCCAAGCTGTCGGCAAGAGATAGAACATAGTCCCTCGCGGTACAAAGTTGATGCCTGTTGGCTGCTGTAAGGAGCCAGTCGTCTAGGTACGGAAAGACCCTTATGCCCTGAAGCCTCAAGTGGGCCGCAACCACTGCCATGACTTTGGTGAACACCCTGGGGGCTGAGGTGAGTCCGAACGGAAGGACCCCGAACTGGTAATGACTGGCCTCTAGCCGGAAGCGGAGGAACCTCCTAGACCATCTGTCCATTAGAATGTGGTAGTATGTGTCCTTGAGATCTATAGAGCACATCCAGTTGTTCTCCTGCATTAAGGGGAGAATAGATTGTAGAGTGACCATCCGGAACTTTTCTTTGGGGACAAACATGTTCAGGGCGGACAAGTCTAGAATGGGCCTGAGGTCCCCCGTCTTTTTTGGCACTAAAAAGAACCTTGAGTAGTAGCCCGATCCGGATTGGTCTAGGGGGACCTGCTGGATGGCTCTTTTTCCTAACAAATTTGAAATCTCTATGGTCGCCGCCTCTCTTTGATTGGGTGGGACATCGGGGAGGCGACCACCTGAGGGAGGGCGAAATAGGAAGGGAATTTTGTAGCCTCTGGATATAATTCAGAGCACCCATCGATCGTTCGTGATGGACTCCCACATTGACAGGTGCTTCGTTAAACGCCCCCCGACTGCCTTCAGAGCTGGACAGTCGGGTAAGCCCTCAGGGCTGCTGCGCGGGTCTCTTGCAGAAAGGCTCCCTAGACCCGAAGTTACGCGGTCCCCCTCTGCCTCTGGGCCGGCGTCCACCCTGCCCCCCTCTGCCTCTGGAGGGCGCGGAGTCCGAAGCTGGATAGGATTGCTGAGACTTGCGGAACCACAGCTTCTTTTTCCCCCTCTGATTCCTTGAGAAGGAACGTTGGGGGCTCGAGAAGCGGACTCCGACGGCAGACAGCGTCTTCCCATCCTTCTCGCTTTGGACTAGTGTATCGCATACGGTCTTGCCAAAAAGTGAAGAGCCATCAAAGGGTGCGTTCGCGAAGGACACCTTGAAAGGTTCCGTGATATTACAAAGGCGTCGCCAGGCGTGGCGTCGCAAGACAACACCTGCCCCGCTGGCCCTTGTGGCTCCCTCCGTAGCATAAGACAGTAGCCGCATGGACGTATTTGAAATGGACTTGAGAGTGGCCATACGAGTCGAGAACACTGTTTTGTCCTCGACCGACATGGACTCTGGTGGAGCTGCAGTGTATTCCTTGATCAAATCCCATTGCAGCCTGATGACATGCGCCATATAATTCAGCACCCTCACAGAAAAGGTTGCTGAAGCAAAGGTCCGCTTCCCTATACGGTCCAGCGCCCGGGACTCCTTGTCCGGTGGGTGGACCGTGGAGCTCTCCTGGGAGAGTTTTCTCTTAGTGGCAGCAGCCACCAACACGGCATCAACTGGAGACCCTTTGGCCCAAGTCTGCCTATCTGAAGGGGGGGCTAAGGATTTTATCCGGCCAGCGTGGGATAGGCTCCACGGTGTCGGGATCCTGCCAAGCCCTGGTAGTCAGATCATCTACCAGGGGATCTGCCGGTGGGGACACCCAGGAGGTAGATGGGCCCGCTTCAAACGCCTCCAAAAATACGGACTCATCCGAGGAAGATTTTTGGGCAGACCACCCCCCCTAATACGCAGCATTTCCATGATGTCTCCAAAGGAGACATCCTTGGGGGGTGACCTTGGGGAACCTTCCCTTTCCTATAAGTCCGTATCTGTGGTGATGGACTGGGGGAGTCCATGTGCCTCCTTTTACACGTCCGTTTACGAGGCACCTCCTCTGTGGGACTATCAGAAGAGGGCTCGTCAACGGCCTCTTGTTCCTCCAAGTGAACCAACTGGAGGGTCTGAGCAGGCTGTCCCAATGGAAGGATGATAGAAGGTAGACCCGTATGCAGTGAGGGAACGGAAGGATCCAAAGCCCGAGTCGGGGACCTGGAAGACCTCGACAGTACCCTCTCCACTACCTCAAATGCCCAGGGAGAACTACTCTCTTCCAGCCCCAAGAGCAGTCTCCTCGGCTCCGAGATAGGGATCGGGGTCAGAGCCGAAGCCATCGGATCCAAAAGGGAGGTGCTCTCTGACATAGGAGGCGCCAAAGATGCACCGGCTCCCACGGATCCGACGCCCGGCCCACGGCCCCGAGAGCTCGGATCCGAGATACTCGAGGGTATGGTTGGCGTCAAGAAGGCTTGGGCCACTGGCGCCGACAAAACCCCGGCTCTGAAAGGGCCTGGATCTGAAGACTCCAAAACCCGGATCCGGGTTGAAGAAGGAGAAATCGGGGCAAATATTGAAGCTGCACTCCCCCCCCCTGTGGGGGGGGGAGGCAGGAGCACCCCCATCTGCATTTGGGTCTGCAGAAATCGACGCATCATCCTGTCCATATTGGCATCGGAGAGAGACCTAGTAGATCTAGAGGATGTCATAGAGGCGGGCCTGGAAGGCCGCCTCAACGACCTCGAGGGTGATAGGAGCTCCTCCTCCGGCTCCGGTGAGAAGGAAGGAGATCGGAGCCGGGAAGGAGATCGGAGCCGAGAAGGAGAAGGTCCGGACACCCTCGGAGGTGATTTAACAGTCTTCGAAGGCGGAGCCAAGGGATGAGGCTCGGCTCGCCTCTTGTGTCTGTGCTTCTCCCTGTGCTTTTCCCTAGAAGGAGAAGACTGAACTTCCCTCGTACTCAAGGCAGTAGTGGGAGGCTGAGTCCCAGCCTGAGTCGAGGGAATCAGGGGTGCCAAAGCTACCTGGGCAGCCTGCACCTTGGAGGGAGAGGAGGAAGAGAGGCCTCCTCCGGGGGAAGCAATCCCTCCAGAATAAGCCTGTTCCTCCTGTCCCTCACAGCCCGGGGGTTGAAGGCTGCACAAACTTGGCAGTCTGAAGACAAATGGGCAACCCCCAGGCATATAACGCACTGAGTGTGGCCATCAGCTGGGGAAAGCTTATGGCCACACCCAGTGCACTTTGAAAAAATAGCCTTATGGCCTTCTGCCATTTTCCTGAAACACACACACACACACACACACACACACACACACACACACACATACATACACACACACATACACACACACACACACACACACACACACACACACACACACACACACACACACACACACACACACGCCCAAACACCTAGGGGAGGGTTAACTGAACAAAAAACGTAATCCCGAAAATAAAAAAGGGCAGAGAAACACTCTCAACACTCTTCTTTTTAACTTGTCAAAGTTTTAAGAAAATTTCAAGAAAAAAATTCACTTCCCTGCTACTAAGCTCAGGAGCTCTTCTCAAGATGCTTGTGATTCAAGCCGCAGCAAAAACGATCTGAGGTAGTGTGGTGGTGACAGGGGATTGTGGGTAGAGGGGAGGAGCTAGGAGCTCAGATCTTGAAGCTTGGAAAGCTGCCGGTCGGATCTGAGGTCGGATCCGAGACCCACAGGTTGCAGAACAAATAAAGTAACTACTTCAGATCTTAGGCGTTTCAATCTGTAGTGTGTTTTGTATTACTTTAAATAGAGCAGTTAATTTAACTCAGGGGGAGGTACTCTTTTCATATAAGAGTGTTGGTAAATGTTTCTGCTCTTTCTTGCATGTATTGGGAATAGTACTGTATTTGTTTGTTATGTTTATTCCTCTACTTGTATGTGTTGTTTCACTTTCTTTTGTAATATCAAGAATTGATCGGATGCACGAAATTTCATTTAGGCTACACATGTGTAGTTCTAAATGACAATAAAGTTTACTTTGAGATTAAATTGGAGACTATAAAGCATCAATCTCATTTGTGAAATATGGTTTTCTGAGGAAAAAGTGGCTGTAAAACAATGGCATTTTGTTGATTTTTGTTAAACTTGTCAGTAGACTGTAAAGCATATATCCCACTTTATCCCATTAATGTTTTGCAGGACACCAAAAGGAAGTAACTGTAAGTGAAACACTTTTTGATCTCATTAGTATTTCTGTAAATCACTACATGGTATATAAACTGCATGTTACACTGTAAAGCAGTTTTGTGTAGGGTGCAGTCAGGGGTATTTTAAATGTGTTTACGCATCTTTTCAATGACTGCTGTATATGTTACAAATATTAAAGTGCTTTTTCTTGATTGTAAGAACTACAGGCTTTCATTACTACCTAAAGACAGGACAGAAGCAAGTTTAAGTTAATTTAATGTTGCAATCCTGGTTGGCTGGGGTGGGGACGGAGTGTAGAAGTATACTGATTATATTATATATAGAATTAAGATAAGAATTTCCCCTGTTTTTATAATGGTGGATGACTAATGTCCATGGCTTAAGATATAAACAAGTTTTTTGTAAACAAAGAGACTTGCAAAACTAGACAAAATGATGCAAGGCATGAAAATGTTAAGTTTCTTCGATCTGCAAAGATATTAGCTTGCTGTTTTTTCCATTAGCAAATGTTCTCAGTGGAAGATGACGTCTGCAACTGAGGTCAGTTGGTCTAGGCAACTCTACACTATGTTCTGAATGAAATTTACAAAGCTTCCTTAATGCATCCACATAGTTGCTTTTTTCTCATTAACAACTATTTTAACATGGAGTCAAGCTGTTTGCAGGTGCAAATGATTACGAGTTCTGAACATTCTTTGCTAAAGGAAATGCAAAACTTAAAAGATACAATAGCAAGCAGTTCAGTAAAAAATAAAGTCTGAAATTTTAGGGAGTGAATAAGAAATAGTATCCTCCCCAGAAGAAGCCTTGATACTTTAGTGCATTTAAGAGAACAGTGCGCAATTTATTTTTATTTAAAGCAGCCAGTGGACATTTTCTTATTGCTTAAAGTTAATGTTTTCAGAAAGTATACAAGGCTGTTTTTCATATGGGGCAGAAAAGAACAGACAGCAATCAGTGTAACTGGGAGCACAGCTATAACATGCATTGCCTTAATTTTAGATTACACAATGCGTGTGGGTGCAGCTGTCCCTATCTGAAGGGCTAAACTTTATTTACTAAAAAATGTAAATAGTTATATGTGTTCATCCTAAGTTAACAGGGAACAGGGTAGTTCTTAAAATGTATTTATTTTTTGTTTTTATGGTTTTCATTAAAGCAAAAAGTCTTGAAAAACTGTGAAATACAGTGGATATAAAAAGTGTACACACCCCTGTTAAAATCCCAGGTTTTGTGATATAAAAAAATGAGACCACTATAAATCATTTCAAAACTTCTCCCACCATTAATGTGACCTATAACCTGTACAATTCAATTGAAAAAAAACAAACAAATATGTTAGGGGAAAAAGTATAAAACATAAAAAAAGTACAATACGCTGGTTGCATAAGTATGCACACCCTTAAACTAATACTTAGTTGAAGTACCTTTTGATTTAATTGCAGCATTCAGTCTTCTTGGGTAGGAGGCTATCAGCATGGCATATCTTGATTTGGCAATATTTGCCCACTCTTCCTTGCAAAAGTGCTCCAAATCTGTCAGACTGCGAGGACATCTCTTGTGCACATACCTCTTCAGGTCACCCCACAGATTTTCTATTGGATTTAAGTCTGAGCTCTGGCTGTGCCATTCCAAAACTTTAATTTTCTTCTAGTGAAGCCATTCTTTTGTTGATCTGGATGTATGATTGGGGTCATTGTTGTGCTAAAAGGCAAAATTCCTCTTCATCTTCAGCTTTCTAGCAGACATCCGAAGGTTTGGGGCCAACAAAATGACTGGTATTTGGAAATTATCATAATTCCCCCACCTTGACTAAAGCCCCAGTCCCAACTGAAGAAAAGCAACCCCAAAGCATGATACTGCCACCACCATGCTTCACTGTGGGGATGGTGTTCTTTTGGTGATGCAAAGTGCTGTTTTGGCGCCAAACGTACCTTTTGGAATTGTGGCCAAAAAGTTCAACCCTGGTCTCATCAGACCATAACACGTTTTCCCACATGCTTTTAGGAAACCTGATGTATTGTTTTGCAAATTTTAGCTGGGCCTGGATGTTTTTCTGTGTAAGAAAAGATTTCCATCTTGCAACCCTACCCCATAGTCCAGACATATGGAGAATATGGGAGATTGTTGTCACATGTGGTACACAACCAGTACTTGCCAGAAATTCCTGCAGATCCTTCAGTATTGCTGTAGGTCTCTTTGCAGCCTCCCTGACAAGTTTTCATCCTGTCTGTTCATCACTTTTGGAGGGATATCCAGTTCCTTGCAAAGTCACTGTTGTCCCATATTTTCTCCACGTTTTGATGACTGCCTTCACTGTGTTCCCATGGTATATCCAATGCTGTGAAAAATTTTTTGTACCCTTCTCCTGACTGATACCTTTCAAAAATGAGATCCCTTTCATGCTTTGTAAGCTCTCTGCGAACCATGGCTTTTGCTGTAGCAGGCAACTGAGTAAATATCAGGAAAATCCTACTTAGACAACTGGACGTTATTTGGGGTTAATCAGAGTCTCTTTAATTGATGGCACGTGTGTAACCAAGAAGACTGAATGATGTAATTAAATCAAAAGGTGCTTAAACAAAGTATTACTTTAAGGGTGTGCACACTTATGCAACCAGCGTATTGAAAGTTTTTTATTTTTTATATTTTTTCCCCTAACAGATCTGTTTATTTTGCAACTGAATTGTACAGGTTATAGGTCCCATTAAAGGTGGGAAAAGTTTTGAAATGATTTATTGTGGTCTCATTTTTTTATATCACAAAAACCTGGCATTTTATAAGGGGTGTATGCACTTTTTATATCCACTGAAGGTTAAAATAGAGATGAGGAGAAGCAACTGAATAAAAGATCAGCCTGCCAAATACTGTGTGCATGTAAGACAAAAGTTGGAAATATGCATTCAAAAAAATTGTCAAGTATAAGAGGTGAGAACATTTATCATAATGGCTGCTCTACCTATATTATATTGGAATGTAAACAGCCTTACATATACAAACAAAACACAAGAAACAGGAAAGCCTCAAAATCGATCTAGAGGAACTAGAATCAATCAGTATTAAACCCAATACCATTTTCCTACATGAGCTAAACTATCCAGCTATAGACTGCGAAGCCTAAACCACTGCTAATGCACAAGGACAGAGATTCCTGCACTTTGTCAATATGAATGCCCTAGAACAATTATTCAGAGTACCCACTAGGGGGAATAACATCTTGGGTCTTGCCCTTACTAATATGAGAGCATCTTGCACCATCCCTTGCGTATCTTCATCACCTGTTAGGTCTGACCATAAAGCAGTCTCCTTCAAAATAAAGCTGAAATCACAGATCTCTTTTACCCAAGGCACTTTCAGAAATTCCTTTAGGACAGACTACTTACTCCTACGTGATGCATTGGAAAGCTTTAAATACTCACCAAACCCAGCTAACTCCACTGAATATATAGAAACATATACCACCACACTATACCAACACAAACAGCTGCACAGATGCAGCTGTAACCTCTAGGAATAAGTGCAGGGCAAATCCAGAAACAAACCCACACAGTAGAACCATGACAACAACCAGCTTTATAATAAAAAAGAATTTTAACCAAAAGTTAGAAGAGTAATTCCCAGAATGTTAGTCCCTGTCACTGAAATAAAGAAACAACTCAGGAGTTTAATGAAATCTACTAAAGCCAAGTTTGAGACTAAAGTAACTACCCAAGCCAAAGACAATCAAAAGCCATTTTTTAGTTATGTTTGTAATCTCAAAAGAACAATGCAGCAATGAGTCAAGCTGATACTGTAGATAACATCATTCACAGAGGCTGAAAATATACAGAACCTACTGGCTGACAAATTTGGCTAGAACTTTACCCCTCTCTCCCCTCCATCTATCCCTTAATATATACTCCAAACTGGCTCGGTTCCAGCTATCACACAAGACCAAGTCCAAAAAGTGTATCAAAATCTATGAATAATGCATCACTGGCTGCTGACAATATCCCTGGATGCATCTTAAATAGCATGAAGCACAATTTAGCCACACCCAACAAACACTGTTCAACCTCAGCCTCCATATAAGTTTTGTACCAAGTGACTGGAGAACAGCAACAGTCATTCCCCTACACAAGGGAAGATCTTCCACAGACTCTGGCAATTACAGACCCAGATGACAATCTCATATACAAAGCCACAGAAAGGCTGATCATGAAACTACTGAATCAGGACATAGGGAATCTTTAAAAATTGGACCAGTCTCAGTTTGGATTCGTCAAGGGCAAGTCATGCTTACTCAAAATGGTGTATTTTTTGAAAAGGTCCCCAAAGCAATAGATGAAGGCAAAATGGTACACACCGCATACCTCAACTTGGCCAAAGCTTCTGATGAAATTCCAAAATCAGGAATAATAGAAAAGCTAAATAAACTGGGAATAAACTCCTATGTTACCGGTTGGACTGCCAACTGACTCACAGACAGGACGTGGACAATCAAAAATAGGGAAAGTTAACTCCACAAAAAGACCAGGTACCAGTACTGGGATCTGTCCTGTTTGGCGTCTATTTTTCTGAAGTAAAAGCCATTGCTAAAAAGGTTCTGGCTGCCCGTATTTGCAGATGACTGCAAGCTTGGAGCAATCACGGAATCCCCAAATGACTTAGCCATCCTGCAGGAAGGTAGGAAGGTTTGCTCCAAATAAATACATAGTGCCAAAATCATGGAATGAAACTAAATGCCAGAAAATGCATTACTGCATCCTTTGGGAAGTCATCTATCCCAGGGAACTAACACACTGACAAATACATCCCTAAGAGCTGACTGAGTTGTTTCAGATTTGGGAACTTCTGTGGAGAGTGACCTAATTTTTGATTAATATGTGTCCATTGTTGTAAGAAAGTCAATCTACATTGCACAGCTTATAAACAAAGGAATTGTGTCTAGATCTAGGGATGTTATTGTCTCCATTACTCTGCCCTCATTAGGCCAATCATTGAATACAATGCTCCCTTTGCCATGTTACCTGTCCTGATACATGAAACAACTAGAACTCAACACAGAAATGAATTGCTAAAAGGATACAAGGCCTAAACAACATGAGCTACATGAACTGACTCAAAGCCCTGTCACTACACTCAGTACCCTACAGACTGCTAAGAAGTGATCTACGTCTGGCATACAAGGCATCTTTCGACCCATTACTGATGGATTTACTGCACATCAGCTAGTCAAAAGGCATCAGAAATACTTTGTCTAGGGATCTAAGCCTCTTCTGCAACATCAACAGAATGATTTGGAAGAACAGGTGTATCTCGCAGAGGATACTGAACATAGAACAACGTTTATCCCTGTCCATATTCAAGTGCAACTTAGGTCTATGGATGGAAAACAGAACATTTCTTCCACGACTGCCCCCTGTACAACTAATGGACAGAGGCAGCTCCTAAATGCTTCTTCCCATGCATGGGTCCCCTCAAATTATCTATGATATGATTCCAGTTGTTCTCATTGGGGTAATATATAATTATCGACTCTTGGAGACACATCTGGAAAGAAATGAGCACATGAATTTGACAAAGAAAGGATTTCAGGATGGATATTTAGCAGAATATCACAAACAAAGGAAAAGGGAAGTAATAATATTAATTGCTAGAGGGGCTCCAATTGTGATAGAAGAGGGAAAAAATTCAATTATGTCAGATTTGTATTAGTAAGGAGCTACTGGGGCAAGGGAGTCGGATTATGCAGGTATTTATTTACATTCCACAAAAAAACTGCCATTATAGAGTTTAAGAAAACTTTGCGAAAATAACAAGTTTTTAGCAGGAATGTTACTTATAGGTAGGGACTGGATCTTGATTTGTAATAATGAGGATATCTCTGAGAGACCTACAAGAGAAAATAAAGCAGGGCACATTTCTGAATAAATTTCAGTAATAATACTGTACTAAGTAAAATATCTAATCTTATTTACCTGCTAAGTCTCATATTGTACTCTTGTGTCTATACATTCTGGAAGAAATTTAAAGCAAATGTTTTCTTTTTATGACATAATTGTATATTTTTTAACTTTAAGTAAGTAGTAGTGAGTTTTTCTCCTCGGCCTCCTGAAAAAATGGACATGTATCCAGTTGGACTAGCCCGGTTAACAAATGTAAAATAAATAAATAAAATAAAATTTATGAAAATATTTGGTATGGTAGACATGAATTTAGTAGTAGGAACTCGGACAGTACTCGCATATTATTCCCCATTGTAATTCAAATTTCACAGAAGCATGTGCATTTAATTGAAAATTTGACACATCCAATAAGTATTTCAGATACTGCACCAATAAAAGCTAAGATAAAAATGCAGAGGAATGAAGCAAAAATGAGACATTAGTGCTTTCCCATTTGCCTGTTAAAAAAAGAGAGGAATTCAGAGAATGGGTAGTGGAAATTACTTGAGAGTTAATAAAGAAGATACTAGCTATCTCTTCTGAAGAAATTTGTGAGTGGAATAAAATTAAAACAAGTTGAAAAATAGGGTGGAAGTAAAAGAGAAACATATGGTTAAGAAGTAATATAAATGATTTAAACAGACTGACACAGGTTAAAGTACTGCAGAATAAGGGGAATCTCACAGAACAAAAAGAGGAGCAACTCAGAGTGCTAAAAAGAAAATAAGGGAGTATTTGCATAATATGCATGACTTTGGAAAGATTGCTGTTAAGTAACTATTTTTGATAACACCACAGCACAAAAAAATTTAGCACAACTTATGCAACAGAAAGCAGAAAGGGTAAGGAGCCTATGACAAGAAAAATAACCAGACATCCTATGGCAGTATTAAAGATATTGGAAATTTTTTGAAAATTTCTATAAAGCATAGGAATATGTAAACCAAGGAAGAGCACAAATGGAAATATTTATCAGAGACTAAATTATGCCAAGGTCAGAGGAAGATGAGGCTCAACAACTAATAGTTATGAGGAGATGAGAAAACTGTTACATATACTCAATTGGCAAAAAAATCTCCAGGAACAGATGGCATTCCTGTGCAAATAAGGAAGGAAGAAAGTGATAAAGATCTGGAAGATTTTGTTTAATAGCATTTTGAAAGGAAAAGAAGCACCAGCATATTAGACCCATTGATGGCAAACAAAACATTTACTCACCCAATACTACTAACATACAGAGCCATTTCCTAAATGCTTTATCCCCTGCATGGGTCTCCTAAAATTATCCATGATATTATCCCAGTTATTCTCAATGTGTATAATATATAACGATTGACCATGGGAGGAAAGCTGTGGTGGCTATATTACCCAAAATGGGTAAACACCCACCAGACCCATCTTCACATAGGCCTATTTCAATTTTAAAGCATGATTATCAAGTAGTTAAATCTATACTAAATAAAAGAAAGGCAAATGTGTTGCCAAAATTGATATATATGGATCAATGTGGTTTTGTGGAAGGGAAGTAAAAAATTTGACAACATTAATAGAATGATGACCCAGAGGGAAGCAGAATGTAAGAAAAAAAGAAGTCATGTACTTACCATAACGTTCTGTGTTGTCCATTTTCATTTATCCTTGACATATAGGTTCGGTTCCAATACTGGGATCAACTTGACCTATACTAGAGCTCACACTGACTCTCCAGCTTCACCTCTACTCATAATCCCTCTCTTCCAATTACTTCAGTTTGAGTTTGCAAATTAGATATCAAATGACAGATAAAGAAGCCTTACTGGAAGCCATATCTGCTATGCCTTAAAGATTACAACAACAAGAGATAAGTGCATTACCATTTCTACTAAATAGTCTTCAAAGGCCAGGGGATGGAGGGAGGGGGAGTTGAGGATAAATGAAAATGGACAACACAGATGGAACGTTATGTTAAGTACATAACTTCTTTATCTGATGTTGTCAATTTTCATTTTATCCTTGACATATGGGACAGAGTCCCCAGCTACCTTACACCTTGGCAGGACTCATGGAAGGACATTCCTAAGTATCACTGAACCAAAGGATGCTCTTCCCCTAGAGACCAAATCCAATTTGTAATGAGCAATAATGGTAAGGGGAGAAGCCCAAGTAGCTGCTGCACATGTATCATCCATTGAAGCTCTAGACTGGAAATCTGCTGACGTGGCAACAGATCTTTTAGAATGTGCTTTTACCAGGCCTAGGCAAGGCAATTCACTACCTTTTCCTCTGCTTCTTTTTACTCCTCTTTTTTCCTTCTCCCCAACTCACTGCTCCAGGAACCTTGTTTAATCCCAACTCTAGCTCCACTCCCTCTGACCCTCCTCTTGCTTACACGCTTATTTTTTTTCTTTTTCTTCTCCCACTCTACACTGTAAAGTTAGTGTAACCATCTGGTCCCTTTAAGGTCAATTAGTTCTCCTGCTTCTCGGTCTCTCTGTAAACCACCTTGCTAAATACCGCCCATAGCTTTTTTAACTCTCCCTTACCCTGCCTCATACCTATTCTCACCTCTCTCTTTTACTTGTTTTCTTTTTCAGCTGGAAGGACACCACTTACCAAGACTGCCTCCCATCTCCCACACAACTGCTTGGACCATTGCCTGCACTGCTAGCTGCCAATCCTCGGCTGGACATCTTGGAAAAAACATCCAATTTAGCCCCCCGGTGTAGGTGAAACAAGAAGTTATGTACTCACCATAACGTTTGATGTATGTAGTCCATCTCGCCTCACATTCTTACCCGTGGGTTCGGAGCCGAACCTCGGCTCTGACTCGGCCATACTCTAGCTCGAAGTCTTTCAATTGGTTGAGCTAATAGGTATCCCATGCTGCGTTGCTCCCTTTCCCCAGATCTTATTTGTTGCAAGCTCAATCACTCACCTTCCATACACATAACACATACAGAAGAAAAATCAGCCCAATAATAAAAGGAGTACTGAAACCAGAACTAACCTCTAGACCCTCCAGGAGAAGGAAGGCGGGGGGTAAGTAAGAATGCGAGGCGAGATGGACTACATACCATCGAACATTATGGTGAGTACATAACTTTTTGATGTTATGTAGTCCAATCTCGCCTACATTCTTACCAGTGGGACAGCGTCCCCTGCACCTGAACCCTGGGAGGCTCAGTGGAAAATACTCCTGAGCACTGTGGAACCAAAGGAAGCTCTGCCTCTGGACATCAAATCCAATTTGTAATGAGTAATAAAAGTGTGAGGAGATGCCCATGCAGCCGCAGCACAAATATCATCCATAGACATCCTGGCCTGAAATGCTGTAGAGGTAGACATCGATCGGGTAGAATGAGCCTTCACTCTAAATGGTAATTCCTTACCACCTGAGGCATAAATGAAGGAAATACAACTAGAGATCCATCTAGACAAGGTCACTTTGGAAACAGGAGACCCGATCTTATTATCTGAAAATGAGACAAATAGCTGATCCAATTTTCTAAGATCCTTTGTTCTATGCAAATAAAAACACAACTGTCTATGAACATCCAGCTGGTGAAATTTAAATTCTGCCTTATTAGAAAACTCTGGAAAAAATACGGGCAGTTCAATGGATTAGTTGAGATTAATAACCAAAGCCACCTTCGGCATAAAAGAAGGGTTTGGTCTGAGGGAAACCCTGTCCTTGTGAAATATCAAGTAAGGCGGTCTGATTGACAAAGCTTGGAGCTCAGAGACACGTCTAGCTGAAGTGATGGCCAAAAAGATTGTCTTCCAAGTCAAATATTTCAACTCACAAGTAGCTGCAGGCTCAAAGGGGAACGACGTGAGACATTTTAGCACAAAATTTAGGTCCCAAGGCATGACCGGGTCAAAGACTGGAGGTTGAAGCAGCATAGAGCCCTTCAAGAATGCCTTACAAAGTCTATGCACCATTAGACTGGGTTCATTAGCGACATGAAAAGTGGAAATAGCCGCCAACTGGACTTTAATGGTTGGGGCTGCTGATCCCTGATTGAAAAGCATGGAGAGGAATTCCAGAACTGAAGAAATTGGAGCTGTATGAGGATCAATTTGTCTTGCATGAGCCCAAATGGAGAATCTTTTGCATTTACTGGAATAGATATTTGTGGTCGAAGGCTTATGGAAAGAAGACAGAATATGAACCACTTCCGGAGAAGAATGATGAAGCCTGACTAGTGATCGAACTGGAGAAACCAAGCTGTCAACCGGAGGGTCTGAAGAGAGGGATGGAACTGCCCTGACATACGAGTCAATAGATCTGGCTGTGGGTCCATAATCCAGGGGTCGTCCATGAGATAGAGATGGAGAAAGGGGAACCAAACATGACGAGGCTAGTGTGGAGCAATCAGAATCATTCTGCTTCTCAACTATTGCGCTTTCTGAATAACCTTTGTCAGCAGAGGAAAGTACAGTTTTGTACCTACCATAAATGTAGATGTCCGATAGGAATGCATCTGCAGTCCTTACAAATGGGTTGTCCTGTCGTCAGGCAGCCCTTCGGTCGGCCAGATTCCAAAGTCTGGGTCTGGCCTCGGCTGGTGTCGCACTTCACCCGACATCATAGCTGCAGTTCTTCGGGTATAAAGGCATCAGCCGACGCCATTTTCCTCAGTGTTTCTTGCCCCAGATGCCAGGTGCCCTCTTGGAAGGCTAAATTTGGATAAATGCCAATGATTCCAAATAGTAGAGAGCAACCACAAAAAATAAGCATGTATGTACATATATACAAACAAATACACCATAATAGATTCCCCCAGCTAGCTATAAGAAGGGCAAATACCCTAGGAGCACCACAGAGGGGAAGGCGGGTGGGTAATCCTGACTGCAGATGCATTCCTATCGGACATCTACATTTATGGTAGGTACAAAACTGTACTATGTCCTTCAAGGATGCATTTGCAGTCCTTACAAATGGGTAGAATACCATAGCCAAACTGGGGGAGGTGGAAAAATAAAGTTATGGTGTTGTTAGGATCCCTTGCAAAACAGCAGTGGCAAAACCTGCTCAGGATCTAGAGTATAAAGGCAAATTATAATGCTTGGCAAATGTATGCACAGAGCTCCAAGTAGCAGCCTCTAAAATGTCCTTGGTAGCCACTCCTCGTAAGAAGGCTGTGGTAGTGGCTGTAGCCCTTGTAGAGTGAGGCCTGATGTTCTCTGGAGTTTTCTTTCCATGGTAGGAGTAACAAAATCTGATGCAATTTCCTATCCACTTGGAGATTGTCTGTTTTGAAATTGCTTTTCCTTCCTTTCCTGTTGCATATGCTACCAGTAGCTGGTCAGTTTTTCCATTGCCCTTGGTCCTGTCCAGGTAGTAGCGTAATTGTCTATGTACATCCAAGGTATGCAGCAGTCTTTCTCCCCTGTTCTGTGGGTTGGGGAAGAATGTAGGTAGGTGGATAGCCTGATTCAAAGAAACTCTGGAGACCACCTTAGGCATAAAGGAAGGAAGGATTTGTTCTCATGGACACTATCTTGATGGAAGATCAGGAAGGGTTGTACTGCCATTAATGCCTGAAGTTCAGATACCCTTCTTGCTGAAGTGATTGCCAGCAGGAAGGCAGTCTTCCATGATAAGTATTGTAATTCTGCTGTTGCTGCTGGTTCGAAAGGAGGAAGTGTCCATTTTTCTAGCACAAAGTTCAAGTCCCATGCTGGTAATGGTGGCTTTCTAGGAGGCTTTACATTTTTAATTCCTCTCAGAAACTGTCTGAGCAGAGGATGTGAGAAGACAGGAGGATCCAAGTCGTATTCTGCTGAAATAGCTGATGCATGAATCTTGATGGAGGAATAGGACAGGCCTGTGTGGAAGAGCTCTGCCAAGTATTCCAGAATGTTGGCTATGTTTACCAGTGACACATCTTCTCCTTTTGCAGTACTCCAAATGAGATATCTTTTCCATTTTGCTGAATAATTTTTTCTTGTTGAGGGTCTGCGAGCCTCAAGGATAATGTCTTTAACCCTTTGGGATAAATTAGGGTTAATTGGTCTTATGCAATGTTCCAGGCAGTCAGCTGCAGAGTTTTCAGGTTTGGATGCAGAATGTTGTAGTTGTTCTGTGTTAACAGCAAGGGAATCAGGGGTAGTGGCCAAATTTGTTCCCGAGACATGCTCCTCAGTAATGGGTACCAATGTTGCCTTGGCCAGTCTGGAGCTATCAGAATGATCCTCGGACGGTCCTCTTTGATCTTCAATAGCACCTTGTGCATCAAAGGAAGCGGTGGGAATGCATATGCTGTCAGGTTTTTCCATCTGAAGGATAGGGAGTCCACCTTCCAAGCAAGTGGGTGGTACGTCCTTGTGCAGAATTTCTTTAGCTGGTGATTGCGTGGGGATGCAAATAAGTCTATTTCTGGAAGCCCATATTTTCTTGTAATGGTTTTGAAGATGTCCGGATGCAGCATCCATTCGTGGGCATCCGTGGTAGTCCTGCTTAATATGTCTGCTAGAATGTTTTCTTTTCCTGGTACAAAAATTGCTTTTAACTGAATGTTGTAGCTCAGGGCCACATTCCAGAGGTCCAGTGCCATCCGGCAAAGAGGATACGAATGTCTGCCTCCCTGCTTGTTGATGTACCACATAACTGTGGTGTTGTCTGTCCTTATCATCAATAGGCCTTGTTTGAGGAATGGTCTGAATGCCTGAATTGCCAGTTTTACTGCCAGCATTTCCTTTAGATTTATGTGTAGGTGCAGCTGGTCTTGAGTCCATAAGCCTTGTATGCACTTGTCCAGCATGTGTGCCCCCCAACCGAGGTCTGAGGCGTCCGTCGTGATGGTTTGGCTTGGTTGAGTACTGTGGAAGGGCAATCCTGTGTTTGATTGACAAGCCTGAGGCCACCATAGGAATTCTTGCTTCAGGCATGGAATAATTGGAATCTGGGCTTCTAAGCTGTGCTTGTGTTGAGACCATAAATTCCTTAGGTACCACTGTAGTTTTCTCATGTGCAGTCTGGCATGAGGAACCAATATTATGCAGGATGCCATGTAGCCCAAGGCTTGCAGTACTTTTCTTGCTGTCAGATGGTTCTGCTTTGTTAATGCCAAGAAGTAGAGAGGTAGCTGCTCCTCTTTTTCTACTGTTAGGAATGCCATTTGCTGTGATGTGTCCAACACTGCACCCAAAAAGGTTATTCTCTGGGATGGTATCAGTTTTGACTTTTTTATATTGACTGTGTATCCCAGGGCTTGTAGCAGGTAAATGACCCTTTGTAAGTCTTCTGCTAGCTTGTTTTTGTTGTCCGCTTGTATCATGCAGTCGTCCAGGTAGGGGTAGATTTGGATTCCCTGAAGCCTGCAATGAGCAATTACTGATGCCAGGCATTTCGTGAATACTCTGGGCGCAGTAGATAAGCTAAAGGGCAATGCTGAGAATTGATAATGCTCTGATCCTGCAAGAAATCTGAGGTATCTTCTGCAATTTGGTCGTATGGGGACGCGCAGGTATGCCTCCTTGAGATCTAGAGTTACCAGCCAAGACTCCTTGCCCAGCATGGGAAGAAGCTGCTGTAGAGTCAGCATTTTGAATTTCGGAACAATGAGGAATGTGTTTAAAGCGGACAGGTCGAGAATAGGTCTCCATTTGCTCTCTTTTCTTGGTACCAGGAAGAGTCTGGAGTAAAATCCTTTTCCTTGCTCCATAGATGGTACCTTTTCCACAGCTCTCATCTGTAATAATTGGGATATTTGTTTTAGAGCTTCTGCCTTTTGATTTGGAGGTAGGTTTGGCATTCCTCTCTTCCCTGGTAGAGTATGGAAGTGAAACCTGTAGCCTTGGTCTATTGTCTGTAAAATCCACTTGTCTCTTGTGATGCAATGCCAGTTTATTGAAAATAAGGCTAGCTTCCCGCCTAAAGGTGCTTCTAGTTGCTCCCTGGTAGGCGGTGCCAGAGCCAAGTCACTGTGATTGTCCTGTAGGTGTGGTGGTGGCTGTGTCCGTGGCTGCACTTCGCTGGTTGTTACTCTGCCAGTGGCGTCCCCTGTAGGGACCCCTGGATTGGTTTCTACCTCTTGAACGCCTATTCCTGCCCCTCTGAGCTCTGGATGAGTCTGGAAAGGACCAATTCTTGGAGGGCCAATTCCTGCTGAACCTTGGCGGTTGGACCTGTAAGAAATCTTTTACTGTTTGGACAGATTTTGCCTTCTCTTCCATCTTCTTCAGCACCTGTTGTGCAGGAGAGCCAAACAAATTGATCTTATCCATAGGAGCATCTAATAGTTTGGACTTGACATGGTCTGGTAAGGCCTGCTCTTTTAACCATGCATGCCTTCTGATAACTGTGCCAGTCATGGCTGATCTAAAGGAAGCCTCCAGTGCATCATAGCCGCATTTTAAGGAATGGTTACTGACTTGCTGAATGTTATGTACCATTTCCTGAACAGATTTTTTATCTAGTGATTCATCAGAGGACAGTTTTTTGGTTAACTGGTCTAGCATAAATTCTTGATACTGGATCATGTGAAATTGACAGTTCAAGACCCTAGCTGAAAGAGTAGCAGAAGTGTAAACTTTTTTACCCCATCTCTCTAAGGATCTGGATTCCCTTTCTGAGGGGAGGGGGTTCTTAGCAGAAGTAGCTGCTACAGCCTTGGGTCCTTGGGAGATAGTCTCGGGATCTGCAAAAGGAGCCTTATACAAATGGTAATGTGTGTCCGGGACCCTGTAGTATCTATCAGGCTTAGCAGGGGCCGGAGGTAGAGAATCAGGAGCAGTACAAGCATCATTAAATGCATCTACAACAGAAAGAACTGGAGGAATGGCTAAAGGCCTATGTTGTGGTAAATGCAGAAAGGTTCTAAGCCTTTTTCTGGAGTCTGAAAAATCCTGGCCCTGCCACTGAAATTGTTCCCTCACAGCATGCAGGGTTTCCCCAAAGGAAAATTCCTCAGGCGGAGAGGCTGAAGGGATGGACTCTTCAGCATCAGAGTCTTCATAAGGGGAGAAAGGAGCCTCTGGAGGGTCGGAATCAACTGAATCATCAGAGGAATCATCTGAAGAAAGTGGCTGAGGGGGCTCTGCTCTAGGCCTCTTCTCTGGAGGTGGCTGAGAGGCCCTGTCTGGTTGAGGCTGGGATCCCCGGATTAAAGAAATGAGATCCTCTGCTAAACTAAGCATTTGAGAACTAGAGCTGGGCCTGTGAGTGGGGGTCTTAGCAGGCACAGTCTTAGTAGTTTTAGCTGCTTTAGCCCTGGCAAAGGCCTTAATGGACATGGCTGCAGGAGGCCTAGCAGCTCCACGTGCAGGGGTTGAAATATCCAAGGGAATAGTGTCATTTAATTCCTGAGAAACTGCAACAGCACGTGGGTTTTCTGAAGCCGATTCCACCAGGTTGGAAGAGGCCTCGGTAAAAGGTAAGTTTTCAGCTGAAGGAAGAACCGCTTGCTCGGTTTCAGCTGAAACCGAGACACTCGCGGTTTGCTTAACCGCGGTTTCGGCCGCGGACCGCGAGTGTCGGTCCTTTTCCTTGCGCTTTTTAGACATTTGCGTAGTCGGAGGATCCGACGGCATAATATAAGCGAAATCGAAGCCGAAAAACTCCTCAGCAAATTCAGACCAACGTCTAAGCGTCCGCCGGTTAAAAGAAGCACAAGCTAGACAAGCTGCTACGTCGTGGTCTGGGCCTAAACAGGGTAAGCAGTAAGAGTGGAAATCTTTATGAGGTATTTGTTTCCCACAAGTTAAACAGTTATTCACTTTTTCTGACATCGGCTGAGGCAAGAAAGAGTCCCCAACGGGGTACTTAGCTTTTTAGAAGTCTTCGTAGTCGTATTCGGTAGTAGTAATCTCTGGTTCTGACCGACCGGCACTTGCGAACAGCTTCTGCTTCGGGCGCCACGTGGCAAGAAAGACTGGGGAAAATGGCGTTGGCTGATGCCTTTATACCCGAAGAACTGCAGCTATGATGTCGGGTGAAGTGCGACACCAGCCGAGGCCAGACCCAGACTTTGGAATCCGGCCGACCGAAGGGCTGCCTGATGACAGGACAACCCATTTGTAAGGACTGCAGATGCATCCTTGAAGGACATCAGGGGGGAAAGGCATAAAGTAGACCGGAGGGCCAATCGTGAACTACAACGTCCCTGGGTGGCTCTACCTGAGGGGGGGATAAGGGTGAAGTAGATGCTGCACTTGGTATTGAGGGTCCTGGCAACTAGGTCGCAGCAAGGATGACCCTATCTGCGGAAAATCTGCTCTGCAACCTGACTGTTCAGGGACCACTCATGAGGCATCAGAATAGCTCTGCTCAACCTGTCAGCAATCACGTTGGAATTCCCCGGTATGTGCGTTGCTACAAGAAAACGTTGGGAAGACACTGCCCACTGCCACACTCAAATGGCCTCTCTGCAAAGGGGGCACGACTTGGTTCCTCCCTGTTTGTTCAGATACCATAAGACCGACATATTGTCCGAGTGGATCGCAATTGTCCCGAGAGGAAGAAAGCTCTGAAGTGCTTGCAACGCTAGTAGCACTGCTCTCATCTCCAAGATATTGATATGCAAATGTATCTAGTGTTCCTGCCACGTGCCTTGGACTGTCCTGCCAAGATAATGCCCCCCCACCCAATCTGGGAGGCATCCGTGGTCACTGTGGTAAGAGAAGGGGGTGGGACGAAGGGCTTTCCCGCACGGAGGTTGCTGGTGTGAAGCCAACAGCGTAGATCTTGCTTGCACTTGTCTGTGATCATTATAAGATGAGAAAGCGGAAGGTGTTGTAGAGACCACTGGGCGAAGAGCAGCCACTGAAGGAGCCTCATGTGTAGCCTCGCAATGGGAACCAGCATAATTGTTGCAGCCATCGTCCCTAACAATTTGAGAACCGTTTTTGCCTTTACTTTTTTCAGAGGGAGCAACGCGTATACCTGTTGTTGCAAACCCTGAATCCTTTCTTGTGGTAAAAACGCCCTCATGAGCATGGTGTCTAACTCGGCACCTATAAAGGTGACACGCTGCGAGGGCAACAAGGCAGACTTTTCCCAGTTTAGAGTGATACCCAGTTATTGACACAACGTGATAGTGGCATCTCTGGTCTGTAGTAGCAGATGCCTGGTGGTGGCAGAAAGAAGCCAGCTGTCCAGGTATGGAAACACTTGGAATCCCTGATGTCTCAAGTCAGCCATCACCACTGCCATACATTTGGTGAACACTCTGGAGGCTGTGGTGAGACCAAAGGGCAGGGCATGAAATTGAAAAAGACCGACTCCCAGCCGGAAGCATAGATGACTTCTGGATGCCCTGTCCATCTTTATATGGTAGTAAGCATCCTTGAGGTCAATGGAGCACATCCACACTTCTTTTCCCAAGAATGGGAGAACAGATTGCAGTGTGACCATTCGGAAATTGGACTTCTTCATGTGGAGGTTCAAGCGGCTGAGATCCAAGATGGGTCTCAGGTCCCCTGTTCTTTTCGGCACCAAAAAGAATCTGGAGTAAGTCCCTAATCTGATCTGGTCTGAGGGAACATGTTGGATGGCTCCTTTTTCTAGCAGCTTTAGAACTTCTGAAGCTGCAGAATCCCTTTAATTGGGTGGAACATCTGGGATTCTTTTGATCGGTGGGGGAGGAGAAGAGAAAGGAATGTGATATCCTCCGGAAACTATTTTTAATATCCACTGGTCCTAGGTGACGTGTTGCCAGGCTTCTGGGTATAGTGAAATGTGACCCCTGACTGGCTCTGGAGATGCGCAGTCGGGCCTCCCATCAGGAGCACTAATATGGAGAACCACGAAACGAGTTGCAGTCTACCTGGTTACGCAGGCCTCCTCTGCCTCTAGGGCGGCATCTACCTGAGTTACCATACCCTCCCCTGCCTCTGGAGGGGGAATCACTTTGTGCGTCATGAAAAAACCTCTGAGATTTCTTGAACCAATTTTTCCCACTCTTCTGGCCCTTGGGATAAGGTCTAGAAGGCAATGAAAAATGGACTCCCATGGCAGACACAGTTTTTCCCTCTTGCTCGCACCTAGTGAGTGTGTCCTTCACCTTGGTTCCGAACAACGACGAACCATCAAACAGGGCATTGGTGAATGTAGACTTGAAGGCCTCGGCGAAATTACAGAGGTGCATCCAGGAGTGCCTCCTGAGAGAAACTCCGGAACTCGCTGCCCTACTCGTTCCTTCGCCTGAAGAGATCAGCCTCATGGATGAGTTAGCAATAGAATTTAGGGTAGACATCTGAGCGTTGACTTTCTGAGCCACTGCGTCAGAAATGTTACCCTGCAGACAATCTCCAAGCTCTTTCAGGAGATCTCTTTGGAGCCGTGTAAAATGTGACAAATAATTCAGCAACCGCAGAGTAAAGGCCGTTGAAGAAAACAAATGCTTCCCATACCAGTCCATGGTCCTAGACTTCTTGTTAGGGGGATGGACGGTAGATGAAGTCTCAGCCAGTTCCTTCTTGGTTGCTGCCGCCACCACCATGGCATCTACTGGAAGGCCCTTCATGAGAAACTCGATCAGTGGGGGCAGACAGAAATTTGTTGCGTCTCCTGGGGACTGGTTCCACAGTGTCAAGGGTTTCCCACACCCTTCAACAAACCAGATCCAGGAATTCGTCGAAGAGGGGAGAAACCCAGGAGGCGGAGGGTTGAGCCCCAAAGGCCTTCAGGAACACAGACTCCTCAGAAGGGGATTTAGAGGGCCAGTGGCCTCTCTGCTTCAAGATCTCTAGGATATCAGAGAAAGAGATATCCTCAGAGGATGACTTAGGGGCCCCCTCTGATTCCTTGAGGTCGGTGTCTGACGTGAAAGGCTCTTCCTGGGAGTGCTTCCTCTTGCATGTTCTTTTTCTGGGTGGCTCCTCAAGCAAAAACTCTGGGGGGCCCTCAGAAAGTTGGGGACCACTCATGGAGGTATCCTGAGGCCTTGGGTCTCCGCTGTCCAAGGATAGGGGTGATCAGAAACTGGTACCGGAGCTGGAGGGGGTAGAGTGTCAGTGCTGTATGATGCAGCTGAGGACCTGGCTAGCACGCTTCACATGACCTCGAAAGCTGGTCCCCCAGGCTCTGAAGATCAACCAACCATGGAAGCCCTCGGAGCAGAAGGGACAAGGTCCGAAGCCGAAGCAAGGGTCAGGTTCACCCGAGCCGAAGCACCGAGAGGGAGGCTAGGAGCCGAAGATCGTCCAGAGACTCCCTCCTTGGGTCCGACCGAGGAACCATGAATCCTGGACCCCGTGGACGGAGCCAATGGGGTCGGAGCTGAGATCAGAACCTAGAAGCCAGGATGGGCTACAGGAGCCAACCTAGAAGCATCAGACGGCACCTACAACTCTGGCTCCAAAGGCTGAGATTTGCTCAGAGGAGGATCTATCGACGATGGATGGGTGAAGGGCTCCGGGGCCAACTGTGCTGGAGCCAAAAACAATTTAGCCAGCACCGGTGATTGGAGCAGTCTCTGCACCACTCTAGCCACATCCACATCAGAGAGAGTCCTGGAGGACCTAGAGGATAAGGTAGGAGATCTAGACCTCCTCTCCGAAGGAGACCTGCGAGGAGGAGAAACTGGTCTAAAAACTGGAGACCAGCTCCAAACTAGTATATCTGTCACCGGCTCAGACAGGCTGGGAGCCGATGTAGGTTCTGTTGATTCACCAACTTCCTTTCGCACCGAAGCCAGTGGAACAGAGGATGCCACAGAAGACTTAGTAACTTTCTCCAGAGGCTCTGATAAAAACTGACAAAGCAGGAGAGCGTTTTTTACTTTGGAGGTTTTGTCTCTTTTAGAGGGAGAGGACTTAGCACTAGAAGACCTCTCCAGATCTTCCTCGAAGGAGGGTTTCAGTAATCCTTTCAGAATTAGTTTGTTCTTTCTTTCTTGAAGGACTAAGTGCGTGACAGAATGCACAAGATTCCTGAAGGTGGGCAGCCCCCAAACAATAAACGCACACAGAGTGCCCATCAATAATTGACATCTTATATCCACATTTACTACATTTTTTGAAGCCCAAAGGCTTGTGTTCTTTTGTATCCTTGGACATGGTCGTTAGGACACTAGACACAACACAACTGACAAACCCGACACCAGCAACAAAGCGCAGGAGCTAGACACTAAATAAACTGCAGACACCACACAAGGACCTCTAACTTAAAAGGCCCAGACAGGAAACAAGGGGAGGACTAGGTCCTCTAACTTAAACGTCCCTAGCCTGGAGGGATAGGGTACTGAAAAACGAACACAGAAGGGTAACAGATAACAAATGGAGGGAGGACTAGGTCCTCTAACTGAAATGGGCCTAGCCATTGGGAGATAGCTAACTGGATACCAAGACAAAGGCCACGAAAGATCACACAAAAGCAGCTTCCACAAAGCAAAAACACACACCTAGCTATGAAAACAGCTTTTGGAGCAACAATTTGGTTAAAGAAGAAGAAAAGTTATAGTTAGCCACAGCCAAGAGCGAGACCACATCAGAGCTTTACAAGTGGCAAATGAGATCTGGGGAAAGGGAGCAGTGCAGCATGGGATAACTATTAGCCCAGCCAATTGAAAGACTTTGAGCTAGAATATGGCCAAGTCGGAACCGAGGTTCAGCTCCGAACCCACGGGTAAGAATGTAGGCGAGACTGGACTACATAACATCCTACTATTTTTAAGCTGTTATTTGAGGATAGATGATTTTGTAGTAAGTGGCTAGCACACTTGCTGATCCCGAGGACGTTCCCATCCTCCGTCCCGTTTCCCATCTCCCATTTATATTTAACATTCCTGTAAAGCTGTCCTTCCCCCTACCTCCACTAGATGTCAGGACACACCTATTAGAAAGTCACCACGCACTGGCTATTCCCCCTTTCAGTACCAGACACTGTTAACAAACCAGCATACACAAATCTACGTGAAAAGTATTCCTTCCCCCGTATTTTACATGTTAGAACCCTTAACTAGACAGGAGTGTAGTATTCAATTTGTTTTCCCCATTACACTCAGTTTACTTTGTAAAGAGCATCTTTCATCCAAATACAGCACAGCTTACCTGGGAAAGTACAGTTTTGTACCTACCATAAATGTAGATGTTCGAGTGCTCATACAGCTGCAGTCATTACATATGGGTTATCCTGCCATCAGGCGGGTCCTCGGTCGGCCGAATTCCAAAGTCTAGGTCCGGCGTCGGTTGTCGTCGCTTCTTCCCTGATGTCAGTGCAGCAGGGGTATAAAAGAGGCAGCCGACACCATTTTCTTCAGTTTTTCTTGCCCCAGATGTCAGATGTCCACAGAAGGAAGGCAAAACATAAAGTTATGCAAACATGCAATATAAAATAATCAAAAAACAGCAGTTGCAAGCAAATACACCATAAGAGAATACCCCAAATAGGTTGTATGATAAGGTGTTTGTCCTAAGGCTTGTCCTAAGAGGGAGGAGGGAGGTAACCTGGACTGCAGCTGTATGAGCACTCGAACATCTACATTTATGGTAGGTACAAAACTGTACTATGTTCATCGTGCATACAGCTGCAGTCATTACAGATGGGAAGAATCCCAAAGCTAAGGAGGGGTGGTAGGCACTAAGTGGAACTAGGAGGAGTGAGGATGCCCTGCAGGACTGCTGTGGCAAAACCCGCTCTAGATTTAAAGAATAGTGGAAGGTGATAGTGCTTGGAGAAAGTGTGCACTGAACTCCAAGTGGCTGCTTCCAAAATGTCCTTGGTTGGTACCCCCCTGAGGAAGGCTGCAGAGGTAGCTGTGGCTCTGGTGGAGTGGGATCTGATGCATGCAGGAGCAGTTTTTCCATGAAATGAGTAACAAAAGCATATGCAGTGGGCTATCCATTTTGAAATTGTCTGTTTGGAAATAGCCTTTCCTTGAGCACCTGTAGCATAGGACACAAAGAGTTGCTCGGATTTCCTGAATGGCTTTGTCCTGTCCAAATAGTAACGAAGTTGTCTGTGAATGTACAAGGAATGCAGTAGTCTTTCCCCTTTGTTTTGTGGATTAGGATAAAAGGTAGGTAAGTGGATAGTCTGGTTCAAAGCTACACTGGATACTACCTTTGGCAAAAAGGAAGGATTGGTTTGTAAGGAAACTCTGTCCTGATGGAAAATGATAAATGCTTGCACAGCCATGAGGGCCTGTAGCTCCGAAACCCTGCGTGTTGAGGTGATAGCCAGTAGAAAGGCTGTTTTCCATGGCAAGTATTGTAGTTCTGTTGAAGAAGCTGGCTCGAAGGGAGGAAGGGTCAGTTTTTCCAATACGAAGTTGAGGTCCCAAGCAGGGACTGGTGGTTTCCTTGGAGATTTTATATTCTTTGCCCCTCTGTGGAACTGCCTTAAGAGAGGATGAGAGAATAAAGGAGGATCTGTGTTGTATTGTGCAGAAATGGCTGAAGCATGGATCTTGATGGAGGAGAAGGAAAGTCCACTGTTTAACATCTCAGCTAGGTACTGCAAAATTTGAGGTATATTTATTACCCAAGGATTCTGGCCCTTTTCTTGATTCCAGGCACAAAATAGTTTCCATTTGGCGGAGTAAGCTTTTCTAGTAGAAGGTCTTCTGGCCTCCAAGATGACATCCTGCACCTCCTTGGAGAGTAGAATCTGTTGGGAAATCAAAGAATTCTCCATGCAGCTAGAGTTAGGGTTTTGATCTGGCTGTGAAGGGTTCTGTAGTTGTGCTGGGACAACAGAAGAGGGACTAGAGGTAGGATCCATGGTGGGGAATGTGTCAGGCTCTTCACGAGCGGATACCAGTGTCGTCTTGGCCAGTCCGGAGCAATGAGAATCATTTTCAGCCTCTCTGCTCTGGCTTTTAATAGAACTTTGGGCAGCAGAGGAAGAGGTGGGAAGGCATAGACTGTCAATGTTGTCCAATTGAAAGAAAGTGCGTCCACTTTCCAGGCCTGTGGATGATAGGTCCGTGAACAAAATTTTTTCAACTGGCAATTTCTGTGGGTAGCAAAGAGATCTATGTCTGGCTGTCCCCATGCCTGAGTTATCGTTGTGAAAACTTGAGGATGCAACTTCCATTCGTGTGGATCTGTCATATTTCTGCTTAGGTTGTCTGCCAGTGTGTTTTCCTTCCGTGGCAGGAACTGAGCCTGTAGTTGAATTTGCAATTCCAGTGCTGTGTTCCATAGTGTCATGGCTTGCCTGCACAGGGGGTATGAATGAGTTCCCCCCTGTTTGTTTATGTACCACATCACTGTGGTGTTGTCTGTCTTTATCAATAGCTGGCCTGGATGCAGCAGGTCTTTGAAGGTCATAATAGCCTTTTGCACGGCTAGCATTTCCTTTTGGTTGATGTGCAGGTGCTTCTCTTTTCAGGTCCATTTTCCCTGAATGCACTGATCTGTCATGTGTGCTCCCCAGGCGTAGTCTGAGACGTCTGTTGTGATGATTTGAGTTGCTTGAGGTACACAGAAAGGGAGACCTGTGTTTCTTTGGCAAGCTTGAGCCCACCACAAAAATTCCTTTTGAAGGCATGGAATGAGTGGTATATTTGCTTCCAAGCTGTGGCTGTGTTGAGACCATAAGTTTTTTAGGTACCATTGTAGTTTCCTCATATGCAGCTTTGCACAAGGGAGTAGTAGGATGCAAGATGCCATGAATCCCAGAGCCTGCAGGACTTTCCTTGCAGTTAGCCTGGTGAAAGTTGCCATTTTTCTGCAGTATTGAGACAGTTGCCCTTGTTTGTCTGGTGTGAGGTAGGCCATCTGGGTGGTTGTATTCAAGCTGGCATCCAGGAAAATTATTTGTTGAGAGGGTATTAGTTTTGATTTCTTTTTGTTAACTGTGTATCCCAGAAAGTTCAATAGTTTTATTACAAACGCCAGGTGCTGAAGCAGTATGTAGTTGCTGTCCGCTTGGATCAGGCAGTCGTCCAGATATGGGTAGATTTGTATCCCTTGTAGTCTGCAGAAGGCGATTACTGATGCCAGGCATTTCGTAAATACTCTGGGTGCAGTAGATAAGCCAAAGGGCAATGCAGAGAATTGGTAATGGGTTGAACCTGCAAGAAATCTGAGGTATCTTCTGCAATCTTGTCTGATAGGGACATGCAGGTATGCCTCCTTGAGGTCCAATGTTAACAGCCAAGACTCCTTGCCCAGCATGGGAAGAAGCTGCTGTAATGTGAGCATCTTGAATTTCGGCACCTGTAGATATGTGTTTAGTATGGATAGGTCTAAGATAGGTCTCCAATCTTTGTCTTTCCTTGGTACCAGGAATAGTCTGGAATAAAACTCTTGACCTTGTTCTTTTGCAGGTACCTTTTGAATCACTTTCATGTCCATGAGAGGTGAAATTTGTTTTTGTGCCTCTGCCCTTTGATTTTGTGGCAGGTTTGGCATGCCTCTCATTTTTGGAAGGGTGTGAAAGTGAAACCTGTAGCCTCTGTCTATAATGTCCAGAATCCATTTGTCTTTTGTAATAATATGCCAATTTTTTGAGAATAATGCCAGTTTTCCGCCCAAAGGTGCTGCCATCAAAGCTTTGCTTGGCAGGTGTAGGGGGGAGTCATCGTGTCTGTTTTCTAAAAGACTGTGATCTATCTTCTCCACCTCTTGGGGTTGGTGCTTGCCACTGTCTGGCTCTGAAAGATCCTTGAGGTTGCCCTCTACCCCTTGGGCGTCTGTATCTGCCCCATTTGAGGTCTGTCTGTGGCTGGAAAGGACCAATTTTTTAAAGGCCAGTTTCTGCTGAAACGTGGAGGTTGTACCTGCAGGAAATCTTTCACTGTTTGCATTGATTTCGCTTTTTCCTCCATTTTCTTTAGTACCTCCTCAGCTTTAACACCAAACAATACATCTTTTTGAAGGGGTGCATCTAATAATTTAGCTTTGACATGATCTGGTAAGGTTTGCACTTTGAGCCAAGCATGTCTACGTATAACAGACCCCGTAACAGCAGCTCTACATGAGGCCTCTAAAGCATCAAAACCACACTGCAGGGTATGTTTACCCACTTGCTCTGCACCATGCAACAAATCCTGCAACTCTTTTAAATCTGGTTGTTCTGGTTGTGTCATTTTGCTTTTCAGCTGAGATATCAAAAACTGTTGATACTGTAACATATGGAACTGACATTTTAATGCCCTCATGGTTAAAGTGGCCGAGGTGTACACCTTTTTCCCCCACCTTTCTAAAGCTCTGGAATCTCTCTCTGAAGGTAATGGGTTCTTAGCAGTAGAGGCCTTAATTCCCTTGGGACCCTGTGAAATAGTTTCTGGGTCAGCAGTATGGCTTTTATATAGGAACTGGTGAGAATCAGGAACCCGGTAATACCTGTCTGGTTTAACAGGAGCTGGAGGTAAAGAATCTGGATTAAGGCTGGCTTCTGTGTACACATCATCCAATATATCTAAAACAGGAGGGATAGCCAGGGGCCTATGCTGTGGGAGCAGAAGAAATTCCCTGAGCCTTTTCTTGGAATCTGAGTAATCTTGGCCTCCCCAGTGAAAGTGTTCTCTCAATGTATGCAGGGTTTCCCCAAAAGAGTAGTCCTCGAGGGGAGACAGAGGGAATAGACTCCTCTGCATCAGAGTCTTCGAATGGAGAATAGGCATAATCCTGGTCCTCAGATAGTTCTGAGGTAATAGAAGCTTGATTTGAGGAAGAGTAGTCTTCCTCTAATCTGGGCCTTTTGTCAGAGGGGGGTTGAGAATCCCTAATAAGAGAAATCAAATCCTCAGCCATTTTAAGCATCTGCTTTTTAGGCATGGTGCCTTGAGAGGGGGTCTGAGGACCCTATTTTTTTGGTTTTCATGGCTGCTTTAGATTTAGTGAAGGCTTTAATAGAAAAGGAGGAAGGCCTGAAGACGCCTTGAAAAATGACAGGCCTGTCTAAATTCTGAGTTTCCCCGCCAAGAGTGGCGTCGGTATCTGCAGTAGGAATGGGGACAGAGGAGCCTGCGACCTCGGGTACTGAAGACACCGGTAATGTAGTGTCATCGGTACTCAGGGGCTGTGTAGGAGCCTCACTGAGTACCGGAGAACTGGTAGTCAGCCTTAGCGTGGTCTCAGTAGATGGTGCGGACCTTGAATGTCGGTCCTTATCTTTGCGTCTTTTGCTCAAAACTGAAGTCGGAGTATCCGACGACATAATATAATTAAATTTTTTGCCAAAATAGTGAAGGGCGAACTCCGCCCGGCGCTTAATAGTGCGGTTGTTGAATCTAGCACAAAAAACGGCAGGCCGAGACGTCATAGTCTGGGCCTAAGCAAGGTATACAGAAAGAGTGGAAATCCTTATGTGGTATTTGCTTCCCACAAAAAATGCAATTATTAACTTTGTCTGACATCGGTCTGAGGCAAGAAAAGTTTCCCCAATGGGGTACTTAGCTTTCAAGAAGACTTCGGCTGAAATACTTTCGTAAATCTCAGGAGCTGGCCGACCGGCACTTGCGAACTGCTTCTGCTTCGGGCACCGCGCGGCAAGAAAGACTGAAGAAAATGGCATCGGCTGCCTCTTTTATACCCCTGCTGCACTGACGTCAGGGAAGAAGCGACGACAACCGACGCTGGACCTAGACTTTGGAATTCGGCCGACCGAAGACCCGCCTGACGGCAGGATAACCCATCTGCAATGACTGCAGCTGTATGCACGATGAACATCTGGTTTCCTGTGTTGAACCCAACTGACTGGTTTTTTTTGTGGCTGTGGCACTCCTGCCTCTTCCAGTTGGGCAAACCCGCTCTGCTCGGGCTCTCTTCGCTCCTCTACCCTACCCCATTCCCACCCACCCCCATTTCAATTGCATTTATTCTCACCCTACCACCACCCCTATTACCCACAGCCAATCATCTACCTTTCCTTAACAGTATGTCACTTATAATTAACCCATCACCTCTCGGTCTCCTATTACCCCTAATCCTCCTACTACAGCTTACCCCATTACCAATAATATATACCACAAACCCATAACCTTTGCTGACATGATACCTCTTTCAGCACCTTCTCTAACATACATTGTTACCTATATACCAAACAAGATATTCTCAGTTTTAAAGTAAAAATCCTCCCCTTAAATAACAAAACTATCATAAAGCATACCACCCACCCCAACCAAGTCACAAAGAAGGGAGGAATTATCATCAGCTGGAGATATCCATCCCAACCCAGGCCCCCCTCTCATCTTTTCATAGCCCAGCTAGCCCCTACAAATCCCTAAATCTTACTACAATAAATCTACAAAGTATTTGAAACAAAATCCCCGACTTTCATGCCTGGATAAAACATAACAAGCTCGACATTATCGCAGCTGCTGAAACATGGCTGAAACCATACATTAAAAGCCCAGAATTCCTTCCCCCAGGCTTTGCATGCCTCCACTTGGATAGACTATGGAAAAAGGTGGAGGAGTAGCACTGATCTACCCCAACTCGTTCAGCATAGTCCCATGCAACTCAACCACACCCAGCTACTCCACCGCAAAAATCTTAACAGCCTTCTTAACAATTAATGACAACAAAAACCTCTGCATTATTGTCCTCTACATTCCCCCCGGCAACAATATTCCCATACTTGAGGAAGTCTTAGCTTGGACATCAAACAACATAGCAGAAAATATAATTCTTGGAGACGTCAATATTAATTGGTTAGATGTCTCCCAACAACACTCCCCAACAAACATCAACCTATATAATTACAGCCTGCTAATCTTTGATATTACCAGACCTAACAGAAAAAACAGCAGCGGGACAATCCTAGACTGGATCATGGTCTCAGACACCAATAAAATATCCACCACAGGTACCCTTCCAAACCAGTGACCAATTATCTGCTTATATAACTCGTAAAACCACACCCCCATTAAACAGACATCAATATAGAAACACCAGAGACTTATCAAACGTTTGCCCCAATACCTTTAACAACTCTTTAAAAAGCATTAACTGGGATCCCCTAAAACTTCTTCCCCTTGATGAAGCAGCCAAATTTTTCAATTATACTTTCCTTAACATCTTAAACAACCTCACTCTCCTGCCTAAAACGTGTAAAAGATAGACAAGCCCCCATGGCTTACTAGAACTAAGCAAAGCATGTCTTCTAGAGACAAAGCTTGGAAACATTGACATACGCATACAAATCCTTCCAACCTCATCACCTATAGTAACATTCGCAACCAAGTAAAACAACTAGTTACTAAGGACAAAAACAACTATTACCATAGCCTACAAAACTAAAACAAAAATAACCCAAAATGCTTCTGGAGGTCAATCAACAACCTACTGCCCCCTAGATCAAAAAATAACCCCTGCCCAAACCCTGAAAAAAGCCCAACTGAAATAGCAACACTCTTCAACACGATTTCATAGATAACATAGCCAATCTTACCACCAATTTCAATCACAACCAGCATAATGAAGCAGAGCCCCCAACGACAAATACCTCCCTATCCCACTCTTATAACTTCTCTCTTGCAGCTATCCCTACTTCCACAATTAAGAAACTACTTCTCAAACTAAAACCCTGCACTACCACCCCTGAAAACCTGCCCCCAGAATACCTTCAAATAACTGCAAACACCATTGCCTATCCTGTCAGCCTACTCATTAATAGGTCAAAGAGTCTTATGTTCCCTCCATCTGGAAAAAGGCATTCATTACTCCACTGCACAAAGGTGGCATCAATACATACATAATCAATTTTAGACCCATCACCATTCTTTCTCCATCTCAAAAATACTAGATATCTGTATTCACAGCCAACTCCAAAACTTTCTACTCGGCAATAACCTACTATCACCAACTCAGCATGGTTTTAGACCTGGACATAGAGTCACAGAAAGATATGAAAGCTGTAGTAGTACTATCAACCGGGCTCTAGACTCCGGGAAACTTGTCTCTTCTCTATTTCTTGACCTTTCCAAAGCCTTTGATACTATCTCCCATTATCTCCTTCTTACAAAATTATCCAACTTAGGAATCTCTCACTCCACCCTACACTGGTTCACCAACTACTTTACTGACAGGCAACAAGCCACCAAATGGCTGCATTCTTTCTCTCCTTTCCTCAACATTACCACTGGAGTACCCCAAGGATCTATCTCAGGGCCTTTGCTCTTCAGCAATTTTAAAAATGACTTCCACTCTACTCTATCCCACAGTACAATCATCCAATACTCAGATGACTCCACTATCATCTGCACTGCTAATTCCTCACCCAAACTCCTGAAACTAACCCAATCAGCACTCAGCTCCACCGAAACATGGATGGCTAATAACCACCTTGCCTTAAACCCTAAGAAAACCAAATTAATGCTTTTTACCCCCAAGAAGTCCACCTCTGTAAATAAAGATTCTTTCATTGTTCTCTCCCAAGATAACACTACCATCGAGGTAGTCACACATATGAAACTCCTAGGCATCACTCTGGATCAGCACCTAACTTTCGACTTGCACATACACAGCAACATAAAAAAACACACCAAAAACCAAGTGCATTATACTGCCATAATACTTTCCTAAATTACACCTCAAAAACTAGCCATTGCCTCTTCCTTCCTGCTCCTCTCACTTTTCTATGGTGCTCCCCTCTTTACCAAAATACAAGCCAATCTTAAATCCAAACTAGATTCATGCTATAATAAAATTGCCAAGTTCATCACGACTAGGCAACATCTCTCTCACCACTGCACCTCTCTTCGACTATTAAACTGGCTGGAACTTCCACATCATCTTAGTTACATACTACTAACGACTGCCCACAAACTAATATTCAATCCATCCACCTGCCCTTCTCTCTCTTCTCTTTTCACTCTATATCACCCTAACAGACCTCTCCACTTTGAAAATCAAATGCTTTTACAAGTAGGAAAACCTAATCTTTCCACTGGCCAAATGCTCCACTCCATTTCCACTGCTAGATTATGGACCTCTCTCCCTCTCCAGCTCAGATCCACTAGCAATGCTTCCCTCTTCAAAAAATCTTTGAGACATCTCTCCTCCAAATGGCTATGTTCATGTGAAAGTTCCTCACAAGCTATAACCGGACTTCTCCTCTCTGCTACTATTCCACTGCCTCAGTAAAATAAGTACTGTTCGACTATACTCAAATTGTATACTGTGAAACTTTTCTTAGTATTCTATTATGTCTATTTAAATGTATGTATTGTTTAAATCATTATACTGCTATGCTAATGTATGTTTTACTCAGTGCTTCAACTACTGTAATGTTTGTATTGTTCTTTGTGGTGCTTTTCTCCTCGGGCCTCCACTGAAAATGGGTACCTGTTGGCCCAGTGGACCTTCCCGGTAAACAAATGCAAATAATAAATAAATAAATAAAATAATTCTCCTTCTGTCATAGATAAAGGAAATACAGTTCTTGAGCCAACTGGCTACGGTCACCTTGCTGACTGGTTTACCAAACCTAGCACTTGAAAAGGAGACAAATAGTTGGTTAGATTTTCTCATGTCTTTCTTCCTAAGAAGCTAAAAGCATAACTGTCTGTGAACATCTAGCAAATGCAGACAGTATTCGTCTTTGTTTGGAAAGAATACTAGCAAATTAGTAGTCTTGATTGATATTAGACTCTGACACTACTTTAGGTAGAAAGGTGGGATTTGTTCGTAAGGAGACTCTGTCTCTGTGAAAAATCAGATAAGACGGTTTACATAAGGCCTGAATTTCTGAAATTCTTCTAGCAGAGGTTACTGCCACCAAAAATAATGTTTTCCATGACAAGTACTTTAGATTGCAGCCTGGAGATGGTTCGAAAGGAGAATGTACAATGGTTTGCAACACTAGGTTTATGTCCCTAGGTGCAGTACGATCTTTGAAGGGAGGTTTCAACAAAAGTGTCCCTTTTAAAAATGACTTACAAGGTCTATGAGATGCCAAGGAATGTTCTTCCAAACCATCATGGAAATTTGAAATTGATGCTAGCTGCAGTCTGATGGCAGAAGGAGAAGCTCCTGCATTGAAAAGAGAGGCTAATAATTCCAAAATACTATCAGCAGAAGTGGAAAAGGGGTCAATATCCCTTTCATGAGCCCAGATGGTAAAGCTCTTCCATTTACTATTATACAGTTTACAGGTGGAAGAAAATCTGAAGAAATTTTGAAGAAACTGAAGAAAACTATTCAAGAAAAGTGAACTAATCTTGAGAGCTCTGGTGAAAGTGTCTGTCTGGAAAAGTGGCACACGAAATCTGAGGTAATTGGGCGAGAGGAATTATGAGTAGAGGTGAAGCCCGAGACGTTTTTGGTCAGCGCAAGCTGTAGTAACGGCAAAGTCAGTCCCGATATCAGAACCAAACCCATATGTCAAAGATAAAATGAAAATTAACATCAGATTTCCACTTCTATTGGTGGATCTTGATGCAGAGAAAGCATTTTACAGAGTAAGGTGGGATTTGATGAGTAGGGCAATGGAAGCATTTGCATTCTCTGATACAATAATACGGTTAATTAGGTGGATATATGAAGGATCAGAGACAAGAACTGAAGTGGAAGAGTTCCTCTCTGATACGTTGTGTTTGAAAAGAGGAACTAGGCAGGGGTGTTCTCTTTTTCCCTTTGTTATTTGTTTTATATTTAGTGTCACTGGCAAAGAAGTTAAGGAACTTTTATTTATTTTATTTATTTTATTTTACATTTGTTAACCGGGCTAGTCTGACTGGATATATTTCCATTTTCAGCAGAGGCCCGGGGAGAAAAGCTCCACATATGGACATAAGAGATTTATAATGAGTACAAATAACAAGTTACAAATAACAAGTTACAGACTTGTAACACTTCAACCAATGCATCTTGATTACAAAAAGAAGGCAACTGGAAAAACTAAAATACATTCTATTAAACATCAATACAACTTCTAGAACCTGATAAATAATAAGAGAGACCAGGGAAAAGAACTAAAACATTGAAACCTAAAACTAGATTACAAAGAAGTACACTACCTAGACTATCTAAATACTATCATCTTTAGCATAATTACATATTGTAGCATGAGAAGAGAGAGTAAAGGGACAGGAGTTAGCAAAAAAAAAGCAGTAGAAGGGCAGTGTAGAGTTGATAAAGATATAAGCTTCCTGGGAATAGGGTCAGAGACACAAGGAATAGGATTTGTGAGGAGAAGGAGGCAAGGTGGTGAAAGGCCAGTTAAGGGGGGGGGGGGGGAATCGAAGGATACAACTGGTATGGAAATCAAGTTGCAGATGATATTATTTTGTACTTGATAAATCCAGAAAAATACATTTCTGTGTTGTGAAACATTTCGAGGACAGTTTCAAGTCTTTTCAGGATATAATATTAATGAAGACAAACATAAAATTAATGAAGACAAAACAAAGACTATAGCCATAAAATATGTTCTCACACATAAATTGGTTCAGCAATACCCATATGCACGAGGATACAATAAGATGAAGTAATTAGAAGTATGAATTAAAACACTTCTGTTAAGGCAACCAAGGACATGTGGGAAGAAACTAAACAAAAGATAATACAAATATTCAGAAATTGGAAGCTGTTGTTTGCAGGTTATGGATACTAAGGTACATGTGGTGAAAATGTTTTAGTCCTTGTAGTTTTATATACAGGTCAGGCATATTTTTATCAACCAGAGGAGAGGTTGTGGACAATAATTAATACTGGCATCAACATCAACAGGGTTGACAAAGTCCTCATGCTGATCACAAGGACAGCCAGTTTCAATGATATTGGCAATGACGACGAAGCTTATGAACCAATAAAATGCTTGATGGCGGAAGTACAAGTGTGTAAGAACTTACCAGAGCTGTAGATGTTCAAGTAGATCATATCTGCAGTAGTACTTTCTACTGATGTCAGCTACAGAAGGCCCAATGTTGGGCCTGACTTTAAGAACTTGGCACCCTTCTCTATCCAGCTTGTGAGGATGTCCATCCCTTTGGGATGTCAGTATGCTCCCTGTAGAAAGCTGGAATCTTCCTATGCCATTTTAAAGCTTTTTTTGCTCAGGGCATCAGTAGGATAATAACCCTACTTGCTTCAGAATATAATCATAAGCATTCTAAATAAGCAGGAATATCCTAGACATTCTTTGACCCAGGCTACATAGAGATTCAAGAAGGCCTGAGACCCTGAGATTGGAAGAGAAAGGAGTAATAGTTGCATAGGTACAGGTACCCCGAACGAGTCAGAGGATGCCCAAAAAGGAGTGGAAAGGATGATGGGAAGGAGTCAGTACTGCAACAGTGATCTACTCAAACATCTAGTACTACAGCAAGTTTTTATTCTCTTTACACAGATCACTGCCGAGTAATACTTAGTACTATTCACAAGCAATGATGCATAGAAGAATAGGTGGTACAAGCCCTGCATAAGGACAGTAACAATCCCAACCCTTGCTTGGGAGCAATGTCTACCCTACAGTGTTTAAACAATGAAGAGAATGCATACACACAGCCCCTTGAGAAAGGCCACAATGACTGAAGTCCCATTAATGGTATGGACTCTCATGGCCCTTTCCAACTTTTTCCCATGATGAGAGTAACAAAAGGCAGTAAGATAGGCCAGCCAATTAGAAACAGTTTAGAAACTGTTTTTCTCTCCTTTCTGGATGCAAACAACATTAACAGTTGATCTGAGCTTTTGACATTCTTCGTCTTAGTCTACATAAAATCTTATTTGACTGTGTACATCTCAGGACAGGTACATCCTTTCGCACTTGTAATCCAGATTAGGAAAAAACAGGCAATCGAATAGCTGGGTTGAGGGAGCCCTTGGTCACTACTTTTGCCATAAAGGAGAGCCTGGTTCTAGTAGTGACCCTGTTCCCCATGGAAAATCAGAAGAGGCTTTCTGCACACTGCAACTCTTAAAACACCTCTAGCTGACGTAATAACAAGCAAAATAGCAGCTTTCCAGGTTACACATTAAAGAGAGACTGAAGCAGCATGTTTAGAAGGAGACTGCCACTTTTTCCAAGATATAATTCAAATCTCCATGGAGAAGCAGTACTCATTCAAGGTGGTCTCAAACCCACAACCCCTCTGAGGAAGAGTTTCATAGACTACAAGGATGCAACATGATCCACACTAACATTTCTTTTAACAAAGCCAAAAAAGTGACAGATGCACCTTTATACAGGCATATTCCAGGCCTGAACTGAACAGCTCACATGAATAATGCAAGATCAAGGACTTCAGTGTTGTACGACACCTGATTTTTTTTCTGTGAAACCAGAAAAAAAAACTTTTCCATACGCCTAGGTACAATTTCTTTCTAGCAGACTACCTTCACTCCTGAATTACAACGTCACATCCTAAGTGAACTGATGCCTAAAGGATAGCCACATCATCCAGGCACTGAGCTGTCAGATCAATGACTTAGAATACATTAGGCCCCCCCTCTTGTCCTGAGCTAGAGGGTCCAAATGCAATGGCAGCATGACAGTTTTACCTTAGACACCTGAAGAGGAGGCTTGAACTGAACAGCTCACATGAATAATGCAAGATCAAGGACTTCAGTGTTGTACGAGTCCTGATTTTTTCTGTGAAACCAGAAAAAAAAAAACTTTTCCATACGCCTAAGTACAATTTCTTTCTAGCAGGCTACCTGCACTCCCGAATGACAACATCACACCCTGAGTGAACTCATGCCTACAGGATAGTCACATCATCCAGGCACTGAGCTGTCAGATCATTGACTTGGAATACATTAGTACCCCTCTTGTCTTGAGCTACAGGGTCCAATTGCAATGGCAGCATGACAGATTTTACCTTAGACACCTGAAGAGGAGGAGAATCCAATGCCTGGGCCAAAAGGGTGCTGTCGGCAGCACCTTTGTCTATTACATTACCCTTTGGATCAACTCGAGGAGGGGTAGTGTCCAGTTGAAATAGAAGGCAACCACTTCCCAAACTTTATTTGGGTCTATATTATTACCTCAAAACTTCAGTTCTCTGAACACCTAAACAGAGACACGTAAACAGTGAAATACAAAAAGCACGAACAGCCACTTCCATAAATTTTTACACAGGGAATTTGCTTGCTCGATCAACACTAAAACAAACTGTCAAACCCAAAACAAGTGAGAGGCTTCGCCAACACCACACCCCCCAATATGGGGGGCTGTGCCCCCCACACCCCTAATTAAATATACCAACTTCGAAATCACTCTACGTTGGAGAAAAGGGCAAATTCACCAATAACGGCCAAGCAAATTTTTTTCCCTGTGAAACAATTCGCAAAAGTGGCTATTCGTGCTTTTCGTATTTTGCTGTTTACGTGTCGAAGTTTAGGTGTTCGGAGAACTGAAGTTTCAAGCTAATAATATAGAACTCTATTTTTTGGGTCCTCTTGAACACAGCTTCCTCAGCAAGTACATTGTTTAGAGAAACAAATGGGTCTATCTCTGGGAAACCACATCTGTGGGTTAACTGGAATAAACATTGGAATGCAGCATCCATACATGGGGATCTGCATCTGATCTACTCAGCTGGACCATCAAAGAGTTCATCTGGGATGGAATGAAAACTGCCTTGTGGTCATAGCCAGCGTGCCCCAAAAAAAAATATGCGTCTCCTCCCTTGCCTGCTGTTGGCGCCTCACAGTGTTGGCTCCAACTGTTTCATATCTATCTCAAGGATTACTTGCATAAAATTAGACCTGCTTAGTAACAGCCTGCATATCATTGCTGGAGCCTTCCTGTGTCCTGACAGAGTGCTCTTCAAACTATCTGAAGATATACAGAGCTAAGTATATTTTTCTGGCACTTCAGAGTTGTGTACTTTTAATTGTTGCTTGACTAATTTTATATCATTGCTGGCTGACTTTTCAGATCTCTTCAGAAGGTGATGATTTTCCCCACCTCCCCCTATTTCTCTGCGTCTTAAGTTGGTATAACTGGTTTTACATCCTGTGTGTTATCTGACTATCTCAAGGATTACTTGCATAAAATTAGACCCTCTTAGTAACAGCCTGCATATCATTGCTGGAGCCTTCCTGTGTCCTGACAAAGTGCTCTTCAAACTATCTGGAGATATACAGAGCTAAGTATATTTTTCTGCCACTTCAGAGTTGTGTACTGTTAATTGCTGCTTGACTAATTTTATATTATTGCTGGCTGACTTCAGAGTTGTGCACTGTTGTTTTTGCTTCACTGTATAGTTTTTCAGAACTCTGCTGAAGGTGTTGGTTTTCCCCACCTCCCCTATTTCTGTGTGTTATCTGACTATCTCAAGAATTACTTGCATAAAATTAGACCCTCTTAGTAACAGCTGCATATCATTGCTGGAGCCTTCCTGTGTCCTGACAGAGAGCTCTTCAAACTATCTGGAGCTATACATAGCTAAGTATATTTTTCTGGCACTTCAGAGTTGTGTACTGTTAATTGTTGCTTGACTAACTTTATATCATTGCTGGCTGACTTCCGAGTTGTGCACTGTTGTTTTTGCTTCACTCTATAGTTTTTCTGATCTCTGCTGAAGATGTTGGTTTTCCCCTACCGACCCTCCCTATTCCTGTCTTGTTTAAATTTGGAGGCTTTTGCAGTTGCCTGCCCCCACTGTAGACCCTCCTTGATCTGATTTGCTACATTGTTTAC